>NC_141028.1:61770000-61830000 GCF_052040795.2 Danio rerio
TAAAAGTGTAAAATTTTCATCTGTTTGATGAAATAAAATTCCTTCATTTAATATTTATACCAGCCATAAATATAGCCTAGCTGCCATATATATATATATGTATGTGGAATAATTTTAATTCACATAGATGAGCTACTTTAATTGTTTAAAATAACAATTAATCTCATTAGCATATTTGATGATGGAGACATGACATATGGAGATTGTTCCAGTGATTGTGTCATGATTCAGTGCTGTTTCTGGTGTCAGCGCTGCTGCAGCTCAGTGCAGATGAGGATACACACACTCACTGAACCGCTGCATTATACATGACACTGCTGGAGCTGGAACACACACACACACACACACACACAGACACACATTACTCTGGAGTGCTAAAATGTGGTGTGTTTTGTGTATTTCAGGACCGTAAGCTGTCCACACACACACACACACACACACACACACACACACACACTTATTGGCTGCAGTGTTGATATGTGGTGTGTTTGTGTGTGTTTCAGGACCGTAAACTGTCCACACACACACATTCATTGGCTGGAGTAGTGATATGTGGTGTGTTTCGTGTGTGTTTCAGGACCGTAAGCTGTCGAAGGCCGAGCGGCAGCGCTTTAAAGAGGAGGCTGAGATGTTGAAAGGTCTCCAGCATCCCAACATCGTGCGCTTCTACGACTTCTGGGAGTCTCCGCTCAAGGGGAAGAAATGCATCGTGCTGGTCACCGAGCTCATGACGTCAGGAACGCTCAAAACGTGAGAGGACACAACGTTCAGCAAACCTTTCATTCAGCGCCGAGAGCTCTCCCGTACAAGTGTTGGCTTCAGTTTCCTCTTAAATTTGCTCATAATGATGATTTGTGGAGGATTACAGCGAGAAGACTGAAGCTGAGAGTGAAAGATGAGAGGCGGAGCTAAACTGAACACCCCGCCCCCTACTCCATATTCAGATTCAGTTGTAAATACGTTGTCATACTGAAATAAGTTTGCTGAGTGACAGGTGAGAGGCGGAGCTAAAGAGAAAGCCCCGCCCCTACTCAATATTCCTTTTTCGTTGTAAATACGTCATCACACTGATCAAAGTTTGCTGTTAGTGAAAGATGAGAGGCGGAGCTCAAAATGAAATCCCCGCCCCTACTCAATATTCAGTTTGAGATGTAAACGCATCATCACTCTGATATAAGCGTCTCGGCAGCTTTCGCACAGGACTTTAAGCACTTGCTGTATGTAAATTCTCAGCTGTGGGAATACTGAGAGTTTCTGGGTGGTTCTGAGCTGTGCTCCGCTGTCTCCTGCAGGTATCTGAAGCGCTTTAAGGTGATGAAGCCCAAAGTGCTGCGCAGCTGGTGTCGGCAGATTCTGAAAGGTCTGCATTTCTTACACACGCGCGCTCCTCCCATCATCCACCGAGACCTGAAGTGCGACAACATCTTCATCACGGGTCCCACCGGCAGCGTCAAGATCGGGGATCTGGGTCTGGCCACGCTCAAACGGGCCTCCTTCGCCAAGAGCGTCATCGGTGAGACTGGCGAAAGCTAGTTGCTAATTGTTTGCTAGGTAGTTGCTATCCTGTTGCTAAGGTGTTTTGGGCAGTTGCTAAGGTATTGAATGTGGCTGTTTTGCAGTTACTAGGGTGTTCTGGGTAGGTGTTAGTATGTTGCTAGGTAGCTGCTATCCTGTTGCTAAGGTGTTTTTTGGGTGGTTGTTAGGCAGTTGTTAGGGTGTTGTGGGCAGTTGCTAGTTGGTTGATAGGTAGTTGCTATTCTGTTGTTAAGGTGTTTTGGGTGGTTGCTAGGCAGTTGCTAAATTATTGTTTGTGGCTGTTTTGCAGTTGCTAGAGTGTTCTGGGTAGTTGCTAGTTGGTTGCTAGGTAGTTGCTATGCTGTTGCCAAGGTGTTTTGGATGGTTGCTATGCAGTTGTTAAGGTATTGTAGGTGGTCGCTATGCAGTTGCTAAGGTGTTGTGGGTAGATTCTAGGTAGTTGCTATCCTGTTGCTAAGGTGTTTTGGGTGGTTGCTAAGCAATTACTAAGCTATTTTAGGTGGTTGCCATGCAGTTGCTAGGTAGATGCTAGTTTTTTGTTAGGTAGTCGCTATCCTGTTGCTAAGGTGTTTTGGGTGGTTGCTATTCTGTTACTAAGGTGTTTTGGGTGGTTGCTAAGCAGTTGCTAAGGTGTTCTGGGTAGTTGCTTGTTGGTGCTAGATAGTTGCTGTGCTGTTGCTAAGGTGTTTTGGGTGGTTTCTAGGCAGTTGCTAAGAATTTGGTGTCAGTTGTTATGGAGTTGCTAGAGTGTTCTGGGCAGATGCTAGTTGGTTGCTGGGTAGTTGATACATGTTGCTGAGGTGGTCTTGGTGGTTGCTTGGCAGTTGCTAAGGTATTGTAGATGGTTGGCTATGCTGTTTCCAGGGTGCTTTGGATAGTTGCTAGTTGGGTGCTAGATAGTTGCTATGCTGATGTTAAGGTGTTTTGGGAGGTTGCTATGCAGTTGCTAGGATGTTGTGGGTAGTGGCTTGTTGGTTGCTAGGTAGTTGCTATTCTGTTGCTAAGGTGTTTTGGGTGGTTGCTATGCAGTTGCTAAGGTATTGTAGGTGGTTGCTATGCAGTTGCTAGGGTGTTCTGGGCAGTTGCTAGTTGGTTGCGAGGTTGTTACTTTCGTGTTGCTAAGGTGTTTTGGGTGGTTGCTATGCAGTTTCTATGGTATTGTAGGTGGTTGCGATGCAGTTGCTAGGGTGTTCTGAGTGATTACTAGCATTAAAGTCTCCCCCTACTCCTCTTTTTGGCCATCTGTGCCTGCTGAATCATAAAGACGGGGGCGTCTTTGTATGAGCGCCTGATCTCCAGATTTAATTACAAGAATAATAACTTCATGATAAAAGCTCATATTTAACTAAATTGTGTGTTAGTGTGTCGCAGATGTGCAGTTTAAGAAGTCACAGCTACATTGTATTCATTTGTTGTGTGTGTGTTGTCCTCAGGTACACCAGAGTTCATGGCCCCAGAGATGTATGAGGAGCATTATGACGAGTCAGTGGACGTGTATGCGTTCGGCATGTGTATGCTGGAGATGGCCACTTCTGAGTACCCTTATTCTGAGTGTCAGAACGCTGCCCAGATCTACCGCAAAGTGACCAGCGTGAGTCTGCATCTCACAGAGGGACACACACACACACCCACATACAGGCACACCCACAAACAGACACACCCACATACAGGCACACCCACAAACAGACACACCCACATACAGGCACACCCACAAACAGACACACCCACATACAGGCACACCCACAAACAGACACACCCACATACAGGCACACACACATTCTGAAATCTGTCACTGCATGCTCATAAACACGGAAACACACGGCACAAGAAGCCCGCTTATTATTTATTATTATTTCCTGCATTGTCATGCAATATCTCCTCAAGCAATTCCACAGAAGCTCAAGCCGCATTTTCCACATCATTCCATCACTGTGGTTTAGTAACGGTGTTGATAATAGTTTACAGTGTACTGTAGCAGGAATCTAGTTTAATCCAGCCTGCTTGTGTAATATTAATCCTTCTATATAAAACATTATTCCTCCTGTGAAATTCTTTTAAAATATTTTAGAGATTTTCTTCAGCACATTTGTGATCACAACAGTGTTAATAACTCATCTCTAATAACTGATCTATTTTCTCTTCTCCATGATGACAGCACATAATATTAGACTAGATATTCTTCAAGACACTAGTATTCAGCTTAAAGTGACATTTAAAGGCTTCACTAGGGTAATTAGGGTAAAGTTAGGGTAATTAGGCAAGTCATTGTAGAACAGTGGTTTTTTAAAATTTAATTTAATTTAATTTTTTTATTTATTTTATTTTGTTTTGTTATATATTTTTTGTTTTGTTTTATTTTTATTTAATTTTGTTTGGTTAAGATATTTTTATGTATTTTTATATATAATTTTAGTTTTAGATATTGTTTATATATTTATTTATAATTTATTTTTTATTTTAGATATTTTGATGTCAGTTTTATTTTAATTTATTTTGAATATTATGCACTTTTTATGTATTTATTTTTTATTTTATTTATTAATTTTGAATTTTAGATGTTTTTTATGCATTTATTTTTTTGCATTTTATTTTATTTTTGTTTTAGATATTGATTATGTATTTATTTTTATTTTAGGTATTTTTGTGTATTAGTTTTGCATTTTATTTTATTTAAATTTTACTTTAGATATTTGTTATGCATTTATTTTTGTATTTTATTTTAATTTATTTTATTAAAGGTATTTTTACGTATTAATTTTTATGCATGTATTTTTATGTAATTTAATTTATTATTGTGTGTTTATTTTTAAATTTCATTTTATTTTTAATTTTATTTATCTTTTAGGTATTTATTTATTTTTTATTTATATTGATATTTTTACTTTATTTTTACTTTATTTTATTTTATTTTTATTTCAGATATTTTATTCAATTATTTATTTTGTTTAAATATTATGCATATATTTATTTATTTTTTATTATTATTTTTTAAGAAGTTATTTTCATTATTCCAGCCATTCTAAAAGAAATACGACTTTCTCTGGAAGAAAAAAAAATTATATGAAATGCTGTGAAGAATTGTCAACCTACACACACACACACACACACACACCCACACACACACACACACACACACACACACACACACACACACACACACACACATATATATATATATATAATATGACTGGAGCAAATAATATTCTGTCAGATCCTCTCATGGATGAAGTCCTCGACCCGCTCTGCTCTTCAGATATTCATAGACTCCAATATTCATATCATCTGTCTGTGATTATCTTGTAATATTAAAAGAGCCGTCGCTCTATAGCTGTAGATCTGAGCCTAATGCATGAGTGCTGTGAGTGTGTGGTGTGCTGATGGGTATTGATCTGATATTCATCTGTTGTGTGTTCACGCGGCTCTCGGAGGGTTCTCAGCTCTTCAGATCTCTCTGTTCTTCATAATCGAGCCGCTCAAATCAATATTTCCTTCATTTTATTACAGTTTAATCGGCTTGAAGGAGAATAAATGTCATCAGTGATCACAGTCAGCGCTGAAGTGCTGAAGAAAGACAAGATATGGATCATAATCATGCTTAATAAAACGGCAGAGATCACTTTTCTTCTTCCTTTAAATATCTGTAAACTCCTAATATTTACATTTCTTGACTTTTTTGTAGCATAATTTCCATGCATTAATCCATAATTAATCAGCAAATCTGTTGAGCTACAAACTATAAAAAAAAACCCATCCCACTTACATCATCCCATAACCAACACACTCGTCAAGTGATTTCATAGTTTTGAGTGACTGAAATGTATTTTAATTTAAGGTTCAGTTCACACCATTAATGTTTGTGTGTGTGTGTGTGTGTGTGTTTCTCAGGGAGTGAAGCCTGCCAGCTATAATAAAGTGATGGATCCTGAGGTGAAGGAGATCATCGGCGAGTGCATCTGTCAGAAGAAAGAGGAGCGGTCAGTGCTACACATACACATACACACACACACATACACATACACACACATACACACACACACACACACACACACACACACACACACACACACACACACACACACACACACATACACACACACACACACACACACACACACACACACACACACACACACACACATACACACATACACACACACACACATACACACATACACACACACACACATACACATACACACACACACACATACACACACATACACACACATACACATACACACACACACACACACACACATACACACACACACACATACACACACTCACTCGCATTTGTGCTTAAAATGAATTCAAACTTATATTCTGGAGGTCTCCTCAGTGTGTTTGTGGAGGTCTCCTCAGTGTGTTTGTGGAGGTCTCCTCAGTGTGTTTGTGGAGGTCTCCTCAGTGTGTTTGTGGAGGTCTCCTCAGTGTGTTTGTGGAGGTCTCCTCAGTGTGTTTGTGGAGGTCTCCTCAGTGTGTTTGTGGAGGTCTCCTCAGTGTGTTTGTGGAGGTCTCCTCAGTGTGTTTGTGGAGGTCTCCTCAGTGTGTTTGTGGAGGTCTCCTCAGTGTGTTTGTGGAGGTCTCCTCAGTGTGTTTGTGGAGGTCTCCTCAGTGTGTTTGTGGAGGTCTCCTCAGTGTGTTTGTGGAGGTCTCCTCAGTGTGTTTGTGGAGGTCTCCTCAGTGTGTTTGTGGAGGTCTCCTCAGTGTGTTTGTGGAGGTCTCCTCAGTGTGTTTGTGGAGGTCTCCTCAGTGTGTTTGTGGAGGTCTCCTCAGTGTGTTCGTGCTGTATCTCCCGCAGGTACTCCATCAAGGATCTGCTGAATCACGCCTTCTTCGCGGAGGACACGGGAGTGCGGGTGGAGCTGGCGGAGGAGGATGACTGCCTGAAGACCTCCATCGCCCTGAAGCTGTGGGTGGAGGACCCGCGCAAACTCAAGGGCAAATACCGAGACGGCGGAGCCATCGAGTTCAGCTTTGACCTGGAGAAAGAGGTTCCTGAAGCCGTGGCGCAGGAGATGGTGCGTCCCCATACACGGCACCAACCCTCCTATTATATTATTATATTCATTCATTCATTCCTTTTCCTTCAGCTTAGTCCCTTTATTAATCAGGGGTCGCCACAGCGGAATGAACCACCAACTTATCCAGCTTATTTTTTACACTGGGTGATGTGGTGGCGCAGTAGGTAGTGCTGTCGCCTCACAGCAAGATTCGAGCCGCGGCTGGGTCAGTGTGTGTTTCTGTGTGGAGTTTGCATGTTCTCCCCGCATTCGTGTGGGTTTCCTCCGGTTGCTCCGGTGTCCCCCACAGTCCAAACACATGTGGTGCAGGTGAAATGGGTAGGCTAAATTGTAAGCGTATATGGGTGTTTCCCAGTGCTGGGTTGCAGCTGGAAGGGCATCCGCGGTTTAAAACATGTGCTGGATAAGTTGGCGGTTCATTCCGCTGTGGTGATTAATAAAGGGACTAAGCCGAAAAGAAAATGAATGAAGGTTTTACACTTTTACCTTCCAGCCGCAACCCATACACCCATACACCCATACACACTCATTCACACACACACTCACTATGACCAGTGTAGTTGATCAGTTCCTCTATAGTGCATGTGTTTGGACTGTGCGGGAAACCGGAGCACCTGGAGGAAACCCACACCAACACGGGGAGAACATGCAAACTCCACACAGAAACACCAACTGACCCAGTCGAGACTCAAACCAGCGACCTTCTTGCTGTGAGGGGATCGTGCTACCCACTGCGCCACCGTGTCACCCCTATATTATATTCATTCATTCGTTTTCTTGTCGGCTTAGTCCCTTTATTAATCTGGGGTCTCCACAGTGGAATGAACCGCCAACTTATCCAGCAAGTTTTTACCCAGCAGATGCCCTTCCAGCCGCAACCCATCTCTGGGAAACATATTATTATATATAAAATATAATTTTTTATGTAACATTTTACACTTTTAATATATTTATTTGCATCTATATTTGTATTACAGAAAAACTATATGAATAAAACTGCACAATATTCATTCGTAATCATGTGCGAGTTATAAGTGCTGTATGTGCTCAGCATGTCTGCTGTAGCTTCTCCTCTTGTGTTTGTGAGATGCTCCGGCGCTCCAGAAATAGCGCTCTGGTGTTCCTCTGCTCTATTATTAGTGCTGACAGCGCCTCCTCTCTCCTTCTGTCAGGTGGAGTCTGGATTCTTCCACGAGAGCGACGCCAAGATCGTGGGCAAGTCAATCCGGGACCGAGTGGCTCTGATTAAATGGCGGAGGGAGAGGACGGGGCCGAGGGCTGATCCGGGGCCCGCAGCTCCTGTACCCGCACCTGCAGCCGCACCCGTACCCATACCCTGCCTGCTGGAGCCCGAGGAGGAGCCGCAGGGTCTGGTGTGCCCGCTCAGTGCCAGGACCCCCTCCACCACATGTGAGCATCCACAGCATCAACACTGTAGTAAATTTGGGGATATCAGTCATGCAGAATTCATTCATTTCAGTCTTTATCCGGGTCACGGCACCAACCTGTCGAGAATATGCGACCTCAGCTGTTTGACTTGAGCTGGAAAGATTCCATGTGGAGTCAAGTCTGATATTGGTTGATGATGAAGAGTCAGATTGATTTCAGTCTCTGTCCAGATGTCACGGCACCAAAACCTGACAGAAGTCTTGTGGAATACCCAAGATTTAGAAACTTCTAGTGGATGATCTGGTGTCAGAAGTGTCTCTATGGAAGGCGAAGGCCTCTAGATTTTGCTTATTTGAGCACAATAAAGTCTGATCATGTCTTGATGTTGAATGGTTTCATTAGGACAGTAAGGTCTGACTCTGCTCAGACTAGTGGTTCTCAAACTGTGGTACCACTAGCAGTACGCAGGTATACATCTAGTGGTACACAGAGGAATCACTGAGTAATGAAAGAAAAATGTATGCCATTATAATCATTTGATGCGTACGATAACGCCAATGTGATCAGCATTGTGTGTTCTCTAAAGCTTACGATCAAAGCGCTGTGCTTAGATTGTTTACTTTAGTGCAGGGGTGTCCAAAGTCGGTTCTGGAGGGCCGGTGTCCTGAAGAGTTAAGATCCATCTTGCTTCAACACACCTGGCAGGAAGTTTCTAGTAAATCTTGTAAGAGCTTGATTAGCTGGGTCAGGTGTGTTGGATTAGGGTTGGAGCTAAACTCTCCAGAACAGCCCTCCAGGACCGAGTCTGGACACCCTGCTTTAGTGCATCAGCTGCTAAAAATCAATCCAATTGGCGCAGAACTAGAGAAAGAGGTGCGTAGTGCTTGCAGAGCAGATACAAGCTAGAGCAACCCTCGAGCCACAGAGCGGCTGGTCTGTAGATCAATTGGTACCGTTGGTCCACAAAAAATCATTAATTATTTCCTTTTTATTTATTATCCGAGTCTGAACGATCATTTATTTTGACAAATCTTTTGTTTTGAAAAATGACCGTATTCTCTTGTTATGCTGTGTTCACACCAGACGCCGTACGTGTGGATAAATCGCGCTATTCGCACGTAAATAGCCGCGTGAACATTTGAGTTTACTCGCTTCATTCGCGTGTCAAATTCACTTCAGAACAGATGTGGATTCGCGTGATGGGCAGGGCTTCTGTCTGCCCGGTGACTGTAACTTCGTTGCTAAAAGGCTAACATGGATTTTATGAAGAAAATAACAGTGTTTATGTGCTTTATGAAGACTGAAAAACAGCGTCGATACGTTTAGGGTCGTGTCTGAGTCCACTACATGCTTTCAGAGGTGCAGCAGCTCTGTGAGCTCATCAACTCCTCCAGAAACTGAACCTGGATGACGGAGGCTTTCAGCAGTGCTTCTGACTGAGCCCAGCCCAGTTTGATGACTTGTTTTCGGTGTCGCCTGGAGGATTTCCCCCGGGACACCATCAACAGGTTCTACGTCACAATCACGCCCCCACAAGAGCAAGCTTCTGATATGTTAACGCGGCGCGAATGTCCGCTGAAGTTCAGATTTTCGAACTTGAGAGATTCGCACGAAACGCTCGTTAAGTGCGTCAAATGCGCAAAAAGCTCAATTCGCCATTCGCGCAATTCTCGTCATTCGCGCGTTTGCATTGACTTAACATGTAAATCACTCGCGCTTGACGCGCGTGCCGCATCTGGTGTGAACGCAGCATTACATCTCGGTCACTTGAGTGCCAAAATTGATCCCACATGCTAGATGAATGAGTAAGAACTGCAGCACGACGCGCTTGCGTATTCCAGGCGTGCCCAGTTGAAAACATCTTAACTTTTCAGAATGCGGCGGCGTGAGTCACATGACCTGATCAGCTTCATATTTTGTATGGAATATCATGTCGTTAGACTAGTCACCTCAGACCAACACAGAACACCCAAACACTGCAGTGCTTTTCCAGTTTCTTCAAGAATAAAACTCAGAGTATCAGAGTTTTGTCAGCTTGACATCCCTTAAAGTAATGACTTGTGCTGCTTGTTGAATCTACTTATTTAAAATGAGCTGAAACAGCACAATCCTTAAGGTGTTGTGGAGACAACTTAATTAATTTATCTGCATGTATAAGCTTATTAACTTTACATGTCTTTGTCTTATTTGCATTTTACGCCTGATGTCTTTGTCTCTCTGCATTGGAGCATATGCACATGGACTTTTAATATCAGTCATCAGCTCCAGGGCTTCCGCTGAATTGTCATCCCATACAACATCACAGCGTTTAAGATCTGATCTCTTTAAAAATGAGCAATCCTCCTCACTGCCTGGCGAATATATTAAATAAAGTGGGCATCAGACAAATTATAAGCACTGTATTAAATTATAGAGTTTATCATTTTCAATGGAGTATCTGCGCTGGTCTGTGGCTAATGACCTGCTCTTCATCTCTTTCTATATCTTAACAGCAAAATGCATGCTCACATCTCTTTGACTGATTATATTTTAATGACATTACTACATCGATGATGTAAAAGGAACCGTATGAAATTAAAAATAGTCCCATAAAGCTCTCAGCGGAAGGCTGAGAAGCACTAGCTGTGCACAAAGCCCATCCCGTTGTATGTTGTATATGATGGCTGTAAATCTGCTTGTCCTGTGAGTGTGTGAGATGCTGATGTGCAGTCTGTCTCTCTGTCTCCCTCTAGTGGACAGTGGCATCGGCTCGACAGTGTATTCAGACTCTCACAGCAGCGGTCTGCAGGAGTGTGTGTCCACCGCAGCGCAGGAGGTCTGTATCACACACACACACACACACACACACTAATATATGCGCATAAATCTGCATTCCTCTGTTACTGCGTGACGCATGCACAACACAATACGCATGCCTGAGATTTATTCAGAGGAATTACGCTAAATTTAGACCTGTGGGGGGACTCGGGTTCATTCTTTTACCTTTGAGCTAGATGTATGATCGCTGTCTCTAGTGTGTGAGTTTGAGCCGAGTATAGCACACTGATAATGTTCTCTAACTTTCTGACTGTTTTAAGCTTCGAGCCTGATTTCTGACGCTTTAAAATTAAATGAGATTGTGCGATGGTGATTTTAATCACATTCTCCCTTTGTACATGTCATCAGAGGGGGAAAACCCCGCCCACTAGTGCCCATCTCATTAGCATGTCCGGCAGGCCTGAGTGAGAAGCAGCCATCTGTCCATTAGCCATTAGAGTGTTTGAGCTGCTGAAGATAACGTCAGCATAGACTAAGAGGATTATAGATGTGGAGTTCTAGATGAAGCACAAATCAACAGCGGAGTCATTAGGCATCTGTAGCTCCGCCCTCTTTTGAAAAAACACAATCTCATTTGCATTTAAAGCGACAGTCACCAAACCACCACAGTTAGGATCAAAGCCTGGAAGGGTCAGTTCCAGAGAGCATGGGCTATTCTCTGCTCACATTTCCCTACACACTCATCAGAGACTTGCATAATAGGTCTGCTTTAAATGTTTTGACGTACAACAATGTGAGAGGATCCTAATCCTTCTGTTTTTGCATAACCAAGTCATGCATGTGTGTGTGTTCATCTCATTTGCCATTTCATGATAATAGCATGCAGGAGCTGCTTGTCTTCCAGGGTGCGCGTCGTGAAAGCTCCTTTATAAATGACTTCTTCAGACTCTTTGAACATCCTCAATTCCTGTCCCGACCCAGCAGCCCGTCCCGACCCCTGACAGCCCGAGAACAGTCAGAAGAAGCCGTCAGAGGTCTGTTTCTGTCTCCTCCGCCGACCTCCACCCGCAGGTACAGCGACACCTCCCTGAATCCGCCCTCTGAGGAGTGTGTGTCGGCCCGCCGGCTCTCCTTAAACCAGCCGTCGTCCCCCTGCCGCAGCTGCCTGTCTGTGCTCCTGCACGGGGCGCTCTCAGAGAGGAGACATTCAGGATATTCTCCGTCAGGATCCGACGTGCGCATTTCAGACCTCTCCCAGCTGAACAGATCTCTGCAGTGCATTACGGGACACGTTCATCAGCCTCCTGCGCTCCTGAAAGTGCCGCCGTGCCCTGAAACAGCGCCGCCCCGTCCCGTCCGCAGCTTCAGCGATGAGGGCTGTGTTTTTGAGCCTCCGCGTGATGGACTCCGCCGCAGGTCCAGCTCCTGTGTGGGCCAGCGCTCAGCGGTAGGTGATGCGGATGGGTTCTGCATCTCTGCTGTGCTCCTGCTGGGGGATTGCAGGCCTCAGATGTAGAGGCGTTCTCTCCTTTCCTCTCTCCGTACTCACCAAGTCCAGTTCTCCATCAGAGGAGAACACAATCGTCTGTTTTCCTGATCAAATCTACCCATTAACCGTGCTTACTACACGTCATGCTGCTAACATGCTAACAAACTGCTTCATGTTTACTCTCACCTAAAGGAACATGGAAATAGGCTAGTTTAACAGCCCCTCTAGAGTTAAACAGGTGAGCTTTACCATGTTTTAGAGTCCCTTCAGGGCGGCACGGTGGTGCTGTGGTTAGCACTGTGGCCTCACAGTAAGAAGCTGGGTCAGTTGGTGTTTCTGTGTATGGGTGTTTTCCAGTACTGGATTGCTACTAGAAGAGCATCTGCTGTGTAAAACATATCCTGGAATAGTTGGCGGTTCATTCCACTGTGCCGAACCCTGATTACTATAAGCCAAAAAGAAAATGTAAGAATGAATGAATGAACACCCATCAGATCAGTTATTCTACCCTGTTAATTATGTAGATTTTTGGGTCAGAGGGAACTAAGGATGTTTTTGCGCCTGTGCCTTTAAATGCAAATGAGCTGGTTATCTCCGCCCACTCTTTGTCATTTCATTTCTTTTGTTACGACCAAAGATACTAAATGGGCGTCACGGTGGTGTGGTGGTCAGCACTGTGGCCTCACAGTAAGAAGGTCGCTGGTTTGAGTCTCGGCTGGGTCAGTTGGTGTTTCTGTGTGGAGTTTGCATGTTCTCCCCGTGTTGGCATGGGCTTCCCCCACAGTCCAAACACATGCGCTATAGGGGAACTGATCAACTAAATTGTGTGTGTGTGTGTGTGTGTTAACATGTGTATGGGTGTTTCCCAGTGCTGGGTTGCAGCTAGAAGGGCATCCGCTGTGTAAAACATATGCTGGACAAGTTGGCGGTTCATTCCACTGTGGCGACCCCTGGTGAATAAAGAGACTAAGCTAAAATGAAAATGAATGAATGAATCCTTTCAGCTGATCTCCAGGTCTGACAGTAGCACTTTTAGCTTAGCTTAGCATAAATCATTGAATCGGATTAGACCATTAGCATCTCAAAAAATATATATATTTTCCATGGTCCTACAGTTCTCCTGGGTGATTGTAGATTTCTAATATACTCAAATCTGCAAGCGTTCTCTCCTTTCCTCTCTCCGTACTCACCAAGTGCAGTTCTCCAATGGAGGAGAGCCCAACCGCCTGTTTTCCTGATGAAATCTACCCATTAACCGTGCTTACCATGTGCCTGACGTCATGCAGCTAACAAACTGCTTCATGTTTTCATTATCAATTAACCTGTGTGTGTGTGTGTGTGTGTGTGTGTGTGCGTGCGTGCGTGTGTGCGTGCGTGTGTGCGTGCGTGTGTGCGTGTGTGCGTGCGTGTGTGTGTGTGTGATTTGCTTGC
This sequence comes from Danio rerio, assembly GCF_052040795.2. Classification (NCBI taxonomy): domain Eukaryota; kingdom Metazoa; phylum Chordata; class Actinopteri; order Cypriniformes; family Danionidae; genus Danio; species Danio rerio. Next base: position 61,783,627 of record NC_141028.1, read on the forward strand.
CTGCAAATTAACCAATATATCAGCTTTGACATCTTTGTTTACATGCAGTGTTTGTGTAACAGTAAGGCCCCGGTGTACTTCAAACCTAATGAGAAAACAAACGTAATGTCGTAACTCAAAACGAAATGGCGTAATTTCAAACAAACTCCAGACTCTAATATATCTGCATCCGCTCAAACATGAAGCTCAGCATCATCACTCAGCCTTTCAGAACTTCCTCTTGTCCTCAAACCCAGAAGGAACAGAGCTTAGTTTGAAGTATATCGAGGCCTTAAAGCATGCAAGCGTGGGATTTCTCCATTGGTGTGTTTCCTCTTGTGCAGTCTCCAGCTTTGCGGGTCCAGAGTCATGCGGCTCCAGCTCAGCACATGCAGACGTACACTCCTGCGTCCTCAGAGTCCTGCGGGACGCTTCTGTCTACTCAGGACACGCTGAAAACAGCACAGCAAAGCATCAGTGCACAGCGCATCTCCTCCAGCCGCAGCGCAGAGCTGCACCTGCAGACACACACACACCCGTCTGCAGCGCTGCAGCAACACACACCTGAGATCCTGAGTCTGCAGACTGAGGCGCAGATCTGTGACTTCTCTAATGTGCAGATCAGCCACGCAGGCCCTGCGCCACCTGTCCAACAGGTAAACATGCTATACCACCAAATCTAAATGCAACAATGCCACATTTGTCTACTATTCAGGGCGTACAGTATATGTGAATTGGGACGCAGCATTGTGTTTCTCTGTGTGTTACGTTAGCTCTGCACTCAGACGCCGCTCATAGACAGCTGGCAGCATGCAGGACAGTCTGCATCTAGTGTACCAGCACTGTCTGTTCCCCCGCTGCAGGCGCCCGCTTACCTCACACAGGTACACGCTACACTGCCAAAAACACTTTAAATATCTGAAAACTCCTAAATCAGATGCATTTCTAGACAAGTTTTGTTTTCAGAAATAACATTTAAACAACTTTAAAACATGCAATAATAATAAGATCAATTAAATAATGTTATTTTAAAGAAAAAACACGATTATTGTGCTTGTTTACGGAGGAACTCTCTTCATTTTGACTCATTATTTCTCAAATCAACACAATAATGTTTGCTTGTCTAGAAAACGCTTCTTGATTCTTGAGTCTTTCGATATTTATACTGGAAACAACACTGTTTTTTTGCAGTAGACCTGCATTTTTCACGTATGCTTTGGTCTTTATCTCCAGTGTCCGGCTGGGTCTCCTCTTGCGGGATGTGATCCACACACTGCCTGTTTTCCCTCAGTTCACTCGTCCCTCAGTTTGCCAGTGCCAACACACTCCTCCATCTCCCAGGTGGCGTGTTCACAGAGTTCAGTGCCCATCCAGTACCCGCTCCTGCCCTCCACATCTCCTGTACCCACTCAGTGTGCAGTTCCACCCGCAGCCCATCAGTACCAGCAGCCTAATGTAAACCACATCAGCACTTTCTCCCAGCAGGGCCACAGTCAGGCCACGCCCACAGTGCATCCAAACCCCACCTCTCTGTGTGCTGGAGCTCCTCCTATTCAACAAGCTCCGCCCACACAGGTATTGTGTGCTTTGATGGGCTTTAAAGTGAAATGTGCATGTTTCATATGTTTGAGAGGGGGTGGGGCATATTTTAGCTCCTCCCCTCTCGTGTTTAGTTTTCCTCAGAGCTCTGCCAGGTATAGTAATAGGCCTTACAGCTTCAGTCAAGTGCTTTGAACATTAAAACAGGGTGGGACATAAAGTAGCCCCTCCCCTTTCTAAAAAAAATAGCCAATAGAGTGTTGAATTTCTCAAATGTAAATCTCGTTGCGGTGTATCAATGTAACTTTGCTGATTTTGGTATTGATGTGTTGTTTCCAGGGCTCATTGACCCTCCAGCACCAGACTCCACTTCCAGTGGACCTGAACTCTTCCAGTGTCTCTGATCATGTCCACGCCTCTCAGATGATGACACACCCCACCGCCCCATCCCATAATGCACCTCAGCTTGCTACAATGCCTCAGGTCTCCCACAGACCCGGTCTGGACACCTTCATCCCTGCAGTGGACCAAACGCAGACTCCTCTACACGCGGGTCAGGGTTCTGCAGTCGCTGTCGCACATCCAGGAGCTCCAGAGGCGCTCACTGAGGTCAGACTCAACACACACTGCACATTCTCACATTACTGGAGGTCACATGATACACTGCATTATCAGAAATCCAGATGAGATGTGCGCTGTAGACACAGTGCTCACTTAAGCCTAGTGCACACTACACGACTGTGAACATCTGCAGAATGCTGTGCCTTTCAGACTATGCTTAATTTGGGCAAATATTATGTGTTAAATTGCACAGAAAATGTGATTTGAGTAAATATCTTGAGTAACTGCGCACAGAAAATGTGATTTTTAGCAAATATTGTGGGTCAAGTGCACAGTAAATGTGATTTGGGTAAATATCTTTAGTAACGTTGTACAGAAAATGTGATTTTTAGCTAATATTGTGGGTCAAGTGCACAGTAAATGTGATTTGGGTAAATATCTTTAGTAACGTTGTACAGAAAATGTGATTTTTAGCTAATATTGTGGGTTTAATTGCACAGAAAATGTGATTTAGGCAAATATTGTGGGTTCAATTGCACAGAAAATGTGATTTGGGTGAATATCTTGGGTAAAGTTGCACAGAAAATGTGATTTTTAGCAAATATTATGGGTTAAATTGCACAGAAAATTTTATTTTAGGCAAATATTGTGGGTTAAATTGCACAGAAAATGTGATTTGGGTAAATATTGTGGGTAAAGTTGGACAGAAAATGTGATTTAGGCAAATATTATGGGTTAAATTGCACAGAAAATGTGATTTTTAGCAAATATTATGGGTTAAATTGCACAGAAAATGTGATTTTTAGCAAATATTATGGGATAAATTGCACAGAAAATGTGATTTTTAGCAAATATTGTGGGTTAAATTGCACAGAAAATGTGATTTTTGGTAAATATCTCGAGTAACGTTGTACAGAAAATGTGATTTTTAGCAAATATTATGGGTAAAGTTGCACAGAAAATGTGATTTTTAGTAAATATTATGGGTAAAGTTGCACAGAAAATGTGATTTTTAGCAAATATTATGGGTAAAGTTGCACAGAAAATGTGATTTTTAGTAAATATTATGGGTAAAGTTGCACAGAAAATGTGATTTTTAGCAAATATTATGGGTAAAGTTGCACAGAAAATGTGATTTTTAGTAAATATTATGGGTAAAGTTGCACAGAAAATGTGATTTTTAGCAAATATTATGGGTAAAGTTGCACAGAAAATGTGATTTTTAGTAAATATTATGGGTTAAATTGCACAGAAAATGTGATTTGGGTAAATATCTTGGGTAAAATTGCACAGAAAATGTGATTTTTAGCAAATATTATGGGTTAAATTGCACAGAAAATGTTATTTTTAGCAAATATTGTGGGTTAAATTGCACAGAAAATGTGATTTTTGGTAAATATCTCGAGCAACGTTGTACAGAAAATGTGATTTTTAGCAAATATTATGGGTAAAGTTGCACAGAAAATGTGATTTTTACTAAATATTATGGGTAAAGTTGCACAGAAAATGTGATTTTTAGCAAATATTATGGGTAAAGTTGCACAGAAAATGTGATTTTTAGTAAATATTATGGGTTAAATTGCACAGAAAATGTGATTTGGGTAAATATCTTGGGTAAAATTGCACAGAAAATGTGATTTTTAGCAAATATTATGGGTTAAATTGCACAGAAAATGTGATTTTTAGCAAATATTATGGGTTAAATTGCACAGAAAATGTTATTTTTAGCAAATATTGTGGGTTTAATTGCACAGAAAATGTGATTTTTTAGCAAATATGGGTTAAATAGCACAGAAAATTTTATTTTAGGCAAATGTTGTGGGTTAAATTGCACAGAAAATGTGATTTTTAGTAAATATTATGGGTTAAATTGCACAGAAAATGTGATTTGGGTAAATATCTTGGGTAAAATTGCACAGAAAATGTGATTTTTAGCAAATATTATGGTTTAAATTGCACAAAAAATGTGATTTGGGTAAATATCTTGGGTAAAATTGCACAGAAAATGTGATTTTTAGCAAATATTATGGGTTAAATTGCACAGAAAATTTTATTTTAGGCAAATATTGTGGGTTAAATTGCACAGAAAATGTGATTTAGTCAAATATTGCGGCCACATTGAACATTTTAATTAATACAGTCTGCAAATTTGCCTTCATTCATGTGTTTGCGTTAACCTGGTATTGATCTCACTGTAGAAGCTGGATTTTAAAAATGTTTTTACTTCATTTTTTCTTTCATTTCTTCTTTTGTTCAGGAGCTGGTTCCTGACAGACCCTCAGTTCCGGCTGCGTTCACTCATGACAGGTGTGTTTCTCTGTGGTTCACCTGTGAAGATTGCAGAGCTCAGACCTCAAGCGTTCTGAAATCTTCTCTGTTTCTCCACAGTATAAACTCTGACGCCGCGTCTGGTAAAGAGCTGAGTGACGGCAATGAGGGTTCAGGCAGAGCTCGCAGTGAAACACGAGTCCGAAAACAGCACCGTAAATCATCCCACACGCGCTCACGACAGGACAAGACCAACAAACCCAAACTCAGCATGATCAAAGTGAGTCCGGACACTGAAAAACGGAAAGCACTGATCTGTGCTCAGCTCTGAGCGTCGTCTGGGCTTGTCTTGTACTTTCCCCTTGTGCTGTTGAGTCTGGGCTGATTTTGAGTCTTTATTTGGCCACAACATTTCATTAAGAAATGATTTTTTTCAAATAAAGCATTGACGCCTGCAAGGGCATCCGCTGGGTGAAACATATGCCGGAATAGTTGGCGGTTCATTCTGCTGTGGTGACCTCTGATAAATCGGGGACTAAGCTAAAGGAAAATGAATGAATAAATGATTTATATTCAAAGATATGAATATAAATAAACCTAATACATGCTAATAAAATTAAATATTCAAATAAATCGATATAATTCATGCATGTGTGTATTCATATTTACATTCTAAATATAAACAGTATATTATGTCATCAAAAACTTGTAAAATGGGTGTGGCTAGAGCACTCTGCTACTGTTTGATTTAGAAAAGGTACCTGATTTTGTTCCTCAGCATTTGATTGGATGCCGTCGTGTGTTGCAGGTGTTCGACACAGGTGACAAGATGGTGGAGTGTCAGCTGGAGACTCACAATCATAAGATGGTGACCTTTAAATTTGACCTGGATGGAGATGCTCCAGAGGAGATCGCCACATACATGGTAAACTACAAATGTTCAGATGCCATTTAACAGGACTGTGAATTCAAGATGCGTATTTTTATGGGTGACTTATCAATTATAATAAGTTACTGGTTACAAATTACATGACAAAACTGGTAGTGAGTAATATCTTTTATTAGGTTTCATATTTAGGTAACATAATCATTACTTTTGGATTACATTTAGATTACATTTGTGGTAACATTTTAATAACTCTTAACACAACGTCATCGGAATACTTTGGATTACTTTGGATTTAGATTACTTTTATGGTATCGTAATCTAACTACTTTTGGATTACATTTAGATTACTTTTGTGATAACATTTAGATTACTTTTGGGTAATGTAATCTAACTACATTTGGATTACACTTAGATTACTTTTGTGGTAACATTTGCATTACTTTTATGGTAACTTAATCTGACTACTTTTGGATTACATTTAGACTACTTTTGTGTTCTAACATTTAGATTACTTTTATGGTAATTTAATCTGACTACTTTTGAATTACATGTAGATTACTTTTGTGGTAATGTCATCTGACCTCTTCTTGATTACAAATAGATTACTTTTTGGTAACATTTAGATTACCTATGGTATCGTAATCGAACTACTTTGGATTACATTTAGATTACATTTGTGATAACAATTAGATTACTTTTATGATAACGTGATCTGACTACTTTTGGGTTACATTTAGATTACTTTTGTGCTAACATTTAGATTACTTTTATGGTAATGTAATTTGACTACTTTTGGATTACATTTAGATTACTTTTATGATAATTTAATCTGACTACATTTGGGTTACATTTAGATTACTTTTGTGGAACCATTTTAATTACTATTATGGTAACGTAATCTGACTACTTTTGGGTTACATTTAGATTACTTTTGTGGTAGCATTTAGATTACATTTATGATAAGGTAATCTGACTACATTTGAGTTACATTTAGATTACTTTTGATGTAGCATTTAGATTACTTTTATAGTAATGTAATTTAAGTACTTTTGGGTTACATTTAGATTACTTTTGATGTAGCATTTAGATTACTTTTATAGTAATGTAATTTGAGTACTTTTGGGTTACACTTTGCTTACTTTTTGGTAACTTTTAGATTACTTATGGTATCATAATCTGACTTTTTTGGATTGTATTTAGATTATTTTTGTGGTAACATTTAGATTACTGGTGTGTGTGTGTGTGTGTGTGTGTGTGTGTGTGTGTGTGTGTGTGTGTGTGTGTGTGTGTGTGTGTGTGTGTGTGTGTGTGTGTGTGTGTGTGTGTGTGTGTGTGTGTGTGTGCGTGCGTGCAGGTGGAGAATGAGTTCATTCTGCTGCTGGAGAGGGAGATGTTCATCGAGCAGCTAAAGGACATCATGGATAAAGCTGAAGACATCCTGAGTGAGGATGCGGAGGGAGAGAAAGTGTCCGCACAGACCTCACCGCTCCGTCACACACCTGTAAACACACACTCCGGCATGCAGGTCAGCTCTAATAACAGAACACACACAGGCTGCAGTCCATATAATTTTAAACTCTTAAGAAGGGCAGATCAGAATCAGGCCTGTTTCATTCATGAATCTTTGATTTATACGTAATTATCGCCTGACATGTTTATTTAAAGTACAAATTCACACAGATACACATTACATTTAGGCCTAATTAAATGTGTGTGTGCTGCCATCTAGTGGTGTGAAGGAGAAGAGTGTATCCTGCTGTGCATTACTGTGTGTTATTTTGGCTCCATCACTTCTGTATTTCTATATTTGTGTATTTCAGGGCTCCAGATCTGAGCACAGCCAGTCTGATCAGCTGGTCTACAAGCAGAACGGTAAGACCCTGTTTCTGCTGTAAAATCAAACACATGTAACACAGTCTGTCCTGATAAACACACACTCCTGCTGATTCACAGTGCTGCACACGGGTAAGCGCTGGTTCATCATCTGTCCTGTGGACGAGACGCCTGCGGCTGACCGAGAGGAGAACAGCAGCTGTAAATCCCAGCAGAATCACGGTAAATACGCTGCATTTCTGTCCGTTCTTCCAGTTATAAACACAGCTCAATTCACAACAATGAACAGAATTACATTTAGAAGCTTTAACATAATGTAATCTGAGTACTTGAATTACATTTAGATTACTTTTAACAAAGCATAATCTGACTTCTTTTGGATTACACTTAGATTACTTTTATGCTAACATTTAGATTACTTTTAACAAAACGTAATCTGACAACTTAAATTACATTTAGATTACATTTATGTTAACATTTAGATTACTTTTAACATAATCGGACTACTTTTGATTGCATTTAGATTACTTTTATGCCAACGCAATCTGACTTCTTAAATTAAATTTAGATTACTTTTGTGGTAACATTTAGATTACTTTTAACATATCGTAATCTGATTTATTTTGGATTACACTTAGATTACTTTTGTCCTAACATTTAGATTACATTTATGTGAACCTAATCAAACTACTTTTGGATTACATTTAGATTACTTTTAACAAAATGTAATCTGACTACATAAATTACATTTAGATTACATTTATGATAACATTTAGATTACTTTTAAAATAAAATGACTACTTTTGATTGCATTTTGATCACTTTTGCGATAACGTTTAGATTACTTTTATGTTATCGCAATCTGACTTCTCAAATTACATTTAGATTACATTTTGAAGCTTGTGTTAGGGTTATCTATGAGTGTGTCTGTGTGTCAATTGTGTGTCTGGTTGTGTTAGTTTGTGTGTGTGTGTGTGTGTGTGTATACAGCACTGATCATCCTCCCGTCTCTCCCTCAGACACAGACAGCTCCTCCATCATCAGTGTTGATCCTCCATCAGTGCTGCATCAGTCATGTGACCAGGCAGCAGACGGCTCTCAGACAGCCTGTCCGACCGGCGTCTCCATGGTTACGGAGATCGGCGTCTCCATGGTTACAGACATCCCCTGCTGCCCGATCGCTCCTCCTGCGTCTTTAAACAATCAAAAGGCAGACGAGAGCCTCCAGCAGCCCGTATCTCCCAGCACAGAACCAGCTGTCAATCAAACTCAGCCTGTGGTGCTGCAGCAGCCCTTCGCCACACCCACTCCTGTCGGCAGCAGCCAATCACAGCCGCAGAGCCCCACCCATCAGGCCCAGCAGACACAGCCGGTGGAGTCGGACAGTGAGGGGCCGCCCAGACTGGAGTTCGCCGACCGCACCATCAAGACTCTGGATGAGAAACTGCGGAACCTTTTATACCAGGAGCACCACCCCTCACAGAACACAAGCTCCGCCTCTGAGCCACCTGGGTCTCCGCCCCTTTCTGACAGCCAGGGCAGTGATGGAGCCACCAGGAGAGCAGAACCACTGGTACATACACAACACACTCACTCACTGATACTGCTGTGTGTGTGTGTGTGTGTGTGTGTGTGTGTGTGTGTGTGTGTGTGTGTGTGTGTGTGTGTGTGTGTGATTTCATTCATTCATTCATTCATCTTCCTTCGGCTTAGTTCCTTTATTTATCAGGGGTGGCCACAGCGGAATGAACCGCCAACTATTCCAGCATATGTTTTACACAGCGGATGCCCTTCCAGCTGCAACCCAATACTGGGAAACACCCATACACACTCATTCACACACACACGCTCATATAAAGTTTGTGTGTGTGTATTTAGGGACTTTATGTGTTGTTAATATGAACTCAAAGACTTCACTGTCACTATTAAATTATACGTGCTGTACATCGTTCTAGTTTAAGGAAGATGAATGGAAAATGTCTGGAATGTGCACAGTTTTGGGATGAGTCTGTGATATATGATTTGTAGGTACATGGCATGATTAGTTTTATTCTGATGTCAGAGCAGTGAGCGTCTCCTCTTTGAGGCATTTATCATTTTCTTCTGTTTGTTGTTTTTCATAATTCAGTGTTCCTCTAATCTGCTGTTGTTTTGGGTCTCTTGTAGCCTCAGATTCCAGAGCGATCAGACAGTCTCGGCACCCTGAGCGACTCTGCTGTCGCACGTAAGAGAGAGTGTGTGTGTGTGTGTGTGTGTGTGTGTGTGTGTGTGTTTTCTCTCTCTCTCTCTCTCTCTCTCTGATGCAGAAGTGATGTTGACGTGTTTTGTTAAAGGAAAGATAAATGAATGTTTATATCATAATTTAGTTAATAATGTTGAACTTTTCTCAGGGGTTTGGGGTATTCAGTTAATCAGGATGTAATGTGTCATTTGATGATGGACTTATTTATTTAGGATTGGACTTATTTCTGTTTAGGAGATCATATTACACATTCTGGGTTTCATGCAAAAATAACCTTTTGTTGTCTTTCTTTCTTTCCTTCTTTTTCTTCCTTCCTTCCTTCCTTCCTTCCTTCCATCCTTCCTTCTTTTCCTTCCTTCCTTCTTTCTTTTCTTTTCTTTTCTTTTTTCATTCATTCCTTCTTTTCCTTCCTTCATTCTTTTCCTTCCTTCCTTCCTTCCTTCCTTCCTTCCTTCCTTCCTTCCTTCCTTCTTTTCCTTCCTTCTTTCTTTTCTTTTCTTTTCTTTTTTCATTCTTTCCTTCTTTTCCTTCCTTCTTTCTTTTCCTTCCTTCCTCCCTTCTTTTACTTCCTTCTTTTCCTTCCTTCCTCCCTTCCTTCCTTCCTTCCTTCCTTCTTTTCTTTTCTTTTTTCATTCTTTCCTTCTTCCCCTTCCTTCCTTCTTTTACTTCCTTCTTTTCCTTCCTTCCTTCATTATTTTCTTCTTTTCCTTCATTCTTTCCTTCTTTTCCTTCTTTTCCTTCTTTCCTTCCTTCCTTCCTTCCTTCCTTCCTTCATTCTTTCTTTCTTTCTTCCTTCTTTTATTTTCTTTTCTTTTTTCTTCTTTCTTTCTGTTCCTCATTTTTTTATTCTTTCCTTCTTTTCCTTCCTTCCTTCCTTCCGTCCTTCCTTCCTTCCTTCCTTCCTTCCTTCTTTTCCTTCCTTCCTTCCTTACTTCCTTCCTTCCTTTGTTTCGTGTTTCCTTCCTTTCTTGCCTTCATTGCTGCCTTCCTTTCTCCTCCTTTTTTCTTTCTTTCTTCTTTTTACCTCTTTTTTACCTGTCCTCTCCTTCTTTCCTCCTTTTTTCACCTGTTCTCTTCCTCCTTTCCTTCTTTCTTACTCCTCTTTTCTCCTTCTCCTCTTCTTCCTCCTCCTCCTCTTCCTCCTCCTCCACTCAGCCTATAAGAGGCTGCTGAGCAGGAAGGAGTCCTCCGGCACACACACCTCCAGAAGCCACTTCCAGGTGCTCATCTGCTTCTGTCGGATCATACAAATATAGATCACACATATAATCTGCTGGATCTGCTCAGTGTGCGTGTGTGTGCGCGCGTGTGTGTGTGTTGCAGATCCTCACAGATTCAGACGTGTCTTCTCATGATGGTGGAGATCCAGCAGCGGAGGCGGCTCCTGAATCTGCAGCTGAAAACACACACAGATCCACATCCAGCAGACCTCTGAGCCACAGATACTCCGCTCCGGCTGAGCTCTACCAGGTCTGACTGGAGCATGCCTTTACATGCTGGAGACACACACTAGTGTATTATTAGTACACAGTATTATTTAATCAGTTATTAAAACTGTTCTGTTTAAAAATGCGCAGAAACAAGTCTTCTCTCCATTAAACAGAAATTGTGGATCAAAGTATGCATGAGGGCTGATAATTCTGACTTCAACTACATCTACAGAGAAATAGAATGTTTCTTAATTAGTCTTTATTTTTCAGGATGCATGCACATCATTTCCAGAGGCCAGACCCACAATGCCATGCGCCACAAGCTCTCTGTCGGCAGATGGGACGGGGAGGTGTGTGTCGTCAGACAGCGGTGAGGAGCGACCGCAGCAGGATCCTGCATCAGTGACCGGTCCTGCGTCTGACCTGATGAAGCGCGCTGTAGCGTTCCTGCGCAGATCCACTCACAGCAGCAGTGTACAGAGCTCCGATTCCCCCTCCGGACCTGTGGCCAACGGACACGCCCCCTCTTCCACCAGCCACGCCCATGCCGCCACTAGCCACACCCCCTCTGCCTACATCAGCAGCGATAATGACTCAGAGTTTGAGGATGCGGATATGAAGAGAGAGCTGCAGAAGCTGAGAGAGAAGTGAGTTACTGACACAATCATTTATGAGGGATGGAGCAGATCCAGGAGGTTGTTATCGCAGAATAAAGCCTGACAGCAGCCCGATGTGAAGCTAGATGGAGACAGTCAGAAACAGCTGATGGAGTATACACTAACCTGCACATTATTCAGACACTAGATGGCGCCAAACAGTCGAAAACAGCTGACTAGAATATAAATATGAATGTAGATCTAAGTTTGATGCTTCAGCTAAGTTATTTTTAGCCATGTCCTACTTATTCTTAACCACACCTCTTTTATGGGAATGTTGTGCAGTAGAAAGCCCCGCCCCCTACTCAATATTCAGTTCCAGTTGGAAGCACTGTACATCAATATACTGAAATAAAAATACTTTACATTTGATCTCGTTACATAACATTTTTAGACACGTGTTATGTTGCGATTGAAGCATGTGTGTGTGTGTGTTTGTGTGTGTGTGTGCGCGCAGACACATGAAGGAGATCTCAGAGCTCCAGGCCCATCACCGAGGAGAGATCGAGCAGCTGTATTCCCGCTTGGGTCGGCCTGTTCCGGCCAGCGTGGGTTTCCTGCATGCAGCGCCACCTACAGGCCGACGCCGCAGAACCTCCAAACACAAGCTAAAGGGAAGCCGGCTGCTTAATCCCATGGTGCAACAGCTGAGGACCAACCGCAGCACCAGCTCCAGTATGTATGCTGACCAGTGAGAGGGGTCTGGCTGCAGACCTGGTGCAGTGCAATCTGGGCTGCAGCTAATGCTTTTTAATGGGCTCACCTAACCCCACCCCTAACCCCACCCCTCACAGTGATGTCACTCACTATATTGAGTGCATTGTGTCTGACATTGCATCGCTGAGTGATGCAATCTCAGCTTGCATCATAAAGGCTGCATCCAGATACTATTCAAAGCTTCAAGCGTTTGTGTTAGCAACACCTGCTGGTCAAAACTTGTAATTACAACTAAAACTTAAGCAAAACATGCATTAGAGTTGACTATTCCCTATCACATCATTAACTGTGCATGCATGTGTGTGTCGTCCTGCAGCAGAGACGTGCTCCAGTGTGTCGGGGTCTCCTCTGAAGAGTTCTGTGGTCAGCAGCAGCTCTATGGGCTCCAGCAGCACTGTTACTCTGAGCCCCGTGTCGGAGCCGCTGCAGCCGGTGCAGACCCAGCAGCCCTGCTCGCTCAAGGGCTCCCTGTCCTCCGACAACATCTACAGCCCCGCCACACACACACCGCAGACACAAGGTGAACACACACACACACTGAGCTCACACTGCTGGCTGTAAACCGTCCTCACTGTATGCAGCCTGCAGAAACACACTCGCAGACAATCACTAGCAAACCACACACTGCAATAAGGCCTTTCTTACCCAGGGTTTTTGTCTAGTTTCTAGTCCAAATGTTTCAAAACTCTTAAATCAAGAAGCTTTTTCTAGACAAGCACTAAATATTGTGTTGATTTCAGAAATAATGAGTCAAAATTAAGAGAGTTGCTCCTTAAAATAAGCTAAATAATCTGCCAATGGGGTGAGTAACGCAGGGCTGAGCAATATATAGTATGAGCATCAATACTGCAATGTGTGTGTACACAATAGTCACATCGCAGGATTCGATTATTTATCAAAGATTAAAAGATAAAGATATTATTAAATATTATTTTTAAACATATTTATTTAATGATGACCATGTTATTGTACATTTGTGTGTTCAATGTTTGTTAGACTCCCCTGTTAGAAAGCACTGTTTATATACACTGACCGGCCACTTTATTAGGTACACCTCACTTGTACCAGGTTAGCCCCTTTTGCCTTCAGATCTGCCTTAATCCTTCATGGCGTAGATTCAGCAAGCTACTGGAAATATTCCTCAGAGATTTTGCTCCATATTGTCATGATAGCATCACACAGTTGCTGCAGATTTGTCGGCTGCACATCCATGATGCCAATCTCCCGTTCCACCACATCCCAAAGCTGCTCTATTGGATTGAGCTCTGGTGACTGTGGAGGCCATTTGAGTACAGTGAACTCATCGTCATGTTCAAGAAACCAGTCTGAGATGATTGAGCTTGATGACATGCTGCGTTATCCTGCTGGAAGTAGCCATCAGAAGATGGAGACACTGTGCTCATAAAGGGATGGACATGGTCAGCAGCAATACTCAGGTAGGCTGTGGCGTTGATGCTCAATTGGTACTAATGGACCCAAAGAAAATCTCCCCCACACCATTACACCACCACCACCAGCCTGAACCGCTGATACAAGGCAGGATGATCCATGCTTTCATGTTGTTGAGGGCAGATTGTGAGCCGAGCATCCGAATGTGTCAGCAGAAATGGAGACTCATCAGAGCAGCAACGTTTCTCCAATCTTCTATTGTCCAGTTTTGGTGAGTCTGTGTGAATTGTAGCCTCAGTTTCCTGTTCTTAGCTGACAGGAGCGGCACCCGGTGTGCTCTTCTGCTGCTGTAGCCCATCCGCCTCAAGGTTGGCCGTGTTGTGTGTTCAGAGATGCTCTTCTGCAGAGCTCGGTTGTAGCGAGTGCTTATTTGAGTTACTGTTGTCTTTCTATCAGCTGGAACCAGTCTGGTGCTTGTGTTAACAAACAGTTAGACAGGTGTACCTAATAAAGTGGCCAGTGAGTATATGCTTGTAATTTATTAGATATTATGCAAATGCACAGATTAGAAAAATACTAAGTTGATCTAAATGAATGCAATCTTTCCAAACAGAGCTGTTTAAATTATCTGGTCAAACTACATTCATATTGCAATATGCAGTGCAGCAAAATAAAATATAGCAATGGCAGATTTTTGCAATACCGTGCAGCTCTAGAGTACAGTAATGCGTGTGTTGTTTAATTTAGTCTCCCCCTGTGGCTGTTTAAGGAACTGCAACAATCACGGCTCTCTGAAAACAACCAATCGGGGTTTTATTAATTAAATAACTGCAGTAATCTAGTTATTTTACAACTCTGATCAACACAAACAGAATGCAACACTGATTTATTGCTCACCAATAGGCCGCAGCAGGACAGTCATTAATAATGTATATTTTCAGAAGACTCTCTGCGCTGTGTGTTATATTCTAGACTATCACATCTCTCTGTGTTTGTCACACGTTATATCACTCACTCAGTCACTCACACGCATGGGGCTATTCTCAGTCTCATGTGCGCTCACTCATTAACTGCGTTTAAATGGAGTCGGACAGAATGTGGCATTTAAACGGCTGCTTAACTGTTTGGTCACGCGACATTATTTCATGAACAGCAAATGAAGGATTGCATGAGGCTCATACAGTGTCGGAAACATCATTCCTATGGGTCAGCACACACTTTCACACATGATTGGCTCTGTTTTAGTGATATATGGTCTGAAGCGGATGGTCCGGATAATACACTTGTGTTATTTTAAGGATGGGAAAAATAGTCAGTGCACCAGGCGCATGATCTAAGATGGTTCTCATTTTCCTAATCAATTATGGGTGTGTTTTGGGCATACTCTTCATTAAAACAATCAAAATCTCATATACCTTTAAAAGCGAGTTGTCCTCGCGTCATGGCAGATTTACATAGCAGACTTTGTAATCGGAAAAACTCAACGCTTCACTAGCAAGGATAACAAATACCAGGTTAACGCCTGCAGACCAACCAGTTTCTTTTTTACACAGACAATAATAACCCTTTACATTTTAAGACTTATATTTTTCATATTTAAATGTATTTACACCACTGTCTGGGGTCAGTTTTATTATTATTTTCAGGTTTTTTTATTCTGTTTATAAAGACAGCATTTATTAAATGTAAAAAAAAAATAAATTATTAAATATTTATTCAAATTGTAAATAACTGCTTTCTTATTGTATGTAGTTTCAAATTAAAATATTACTCTAGTCATTATTGCTTTTATTACTATAAAAATTAATAATAATTAAAGTATTAATAACTATAATAATGAATATTAGAGTGATTTCTGAAGGATCATGTGGCTCTGAAGACTGGAGTATTGAAGCTGAATATTCTGCATTAAAATCACTGTAATAAATGATTAAATTAATTTATTAACTACTTTTGAACAGCTATTTTCAGTGCAATAACATGTCACTATTTTACAATGTGTACTGTATTACTGATTAAATAAATGCAGCCTTGCTGAGCAGGAGAACATTTACAAATCCCACTGACCCCACACTTTTGACCAGTATATGCTGCTGTGCATCCCTGCATGTGTAATAAGCAACATGTATGACCGTTTTGGACCTGTTTATCACTAATTTGCTCTTTAAAAAACAGACAAAAACTTGCACCATTGACTTTAGAGCAGATTATAGTTGGTCAGTGGCCTATTGCAGTAACTCAAAATATCTACACACACCTTCACACATGTGTTTTTCAGAACAGCACACCTACGGGTGCAAAAAATGGGCGCAAATGCATGTACTATTTAAACAATGTGTGCAAGGCTAAAACTAGTAAAAAAACACCTGCCGACAGGTTTATAATCTAATTAATTGCAAACCTCGTCAACATTATTAGACGCACATGCTCAGGGACTGATGTGAGTCGTAGTTCTAGCGTCCATGTTTAAACTGTGTTCGCTAGTGTTTAGTTTATCTTAAAGGACTGAGGCGAACTCTCTGCTGCTTCAGTATGGCCATAAAATAAATGAATATAAATAAACAATAATAAACTGAGGTCAAACTCACACTGGTGGCACTGATTAAACCTCACAGTCAGCAGCTGTGAGGAGATCATGCTCATATGCTGTAGTTTATGCTGTTGTGGCGTCATTAAAATAGAAACTATCTGCATAGCCACTGCACATGTTTAGGACGAAAAGAGAATTGAATCAGCCCAAAACTCTCATTTCGGTGCATCCCTGACTACAAGTAATGCAAGTTAAAGGTACTGTAATCTGATTTCTTATTTTAAAGTAACTATTGCTACTTTTTAATTTGCACAAAAATATCTGTTACTCAATTAAATAAAATAATGCAAATTAAATGCACTTCATTAAAAAGATGGCATATTTAGTTACTTTTGAAAAAGCAATGCAAGATTGTAATATACAGTGCACTAACAGTTCTAAAGGTAACATTTATGCAAGGTCAAGTGAATCTGTGTAAAAAGGAAAATGTGTGCTGACATGCTGAGCATGCACAGAGTCTGACACACTGTCTTGAAGAAGAGTGACAGGCTATGTAACCAATCAGCAATCAGCAGTGGGTCTAGCTCCGCCCTCTAGTATTGTAACTTTCCCCAACACTTATGCAAGGGCAAGTAAATCTATAGAGGTGTACTAACTTGCCTAAAGAACCGGGTTCCATGTGTGAAAGTGTACAATGACACATACAGACGAGTGTTCAATTGATGTAAGATTGATCTGAGCAGCATTGCCATTGTTAGAAGCACACAGACACATGTACACATCCGCATTACCTGCTCTTATCTGAGACGCTTAACCTGTGTCGTGCTGTTGCTGATTTAATGCTTGTTGATGGGGATCTGATCTGACCGCTGCCTGTGTTGGCTGTTACACCTGTCTCTCTCTCTCTCTCTCTCTCTCTCTCTCTCTCTCTCTCCCTCTTATATTCATTTCTCCACAGGCTGGACCGTTTACCACCAAACATCTGAGCGAATCACCTATAAATCTAGTAGCAAACCACGCACTAGATTCCTCAGTGGACCCGTGTCTGTGTCCATCTGTTTGTATTTGTTCTACTTTTCTTCTAATAGCCATAACTCCCTTCCCGTTTCTTTCTGCTCTTCTCTCGTGATTGGCTGTGGTCTTTCTTGTCCTGCGTTTCTCTCATGTTCATGCACTCATCGCATTTCCATCCTCACCTTCAGACGGCACTTTCCACGAACACGGGGTCACGTTTCATCCTTGCGTATGGAACATGGTCAGTCTATGTTATTTAACGTGATGTAAAGTGCGCAGGCCGAGTGACTGAGGTTGTTGGTGTGCAGTTCCGTCTTTCAGTTTAGAGCTGTTTGCTGGTTATTTATCTTTCAAGATCTGAGGTGGACTATCTGCTGCTGCTTTCAGTATGGAACTCACATTGGCAGTATTTAACGCTGGATGACGCACATAATCAGTACCTGAGGTGATCTTTGTCATAGCCGTTTATGCCGCTGTTCATCTGAATGTAAATATGTTGCATTGCTGAAATATCTGATAGCAATACAAGTATCTGGAATGTAATACCAATGCGCCAGCTGTACAGATCTTCGTCACAGTGCTTTATGCTGTCGTTCATCTCAATGTGAATATCTGACAGGACTGAATTGCAGAAATACTTTCTAAAATCGACATGTGTGTGTGTTGGTGTGTACGTGTAAATGGAAATATCTGCATAGCACACTGTACTAAACTGTATAATTCAGTGTAAACAAACCATCGATCCTAATTAGATGTTAAATTTGCGGTCTGTGTTTGTGGAAAGAGCCGTACGTCCACTGGTCTGGCCATCTGTACATTCATAACCATCCCCTGACAGCAGAGAGAGTCTGTTCGGATCAAAGCTTCTGTTTCGTCTCTGTTTATTTCTGTGCATTTTTCCCACCTAAACCCCACTGAGGCGATGAGTGGAGGCGCAGGACCGGCCGGACACCATCAGGGCTGTATCTCAATCTTTTACCTCACTTCTGTTCTCTGTTCTGGTCACCTGCATGCGTCTGACATAGCGCTCTCCCCGCAGCGCATTACATTTATAACCTTGTGTTTCTGTTCTGTTCGGCTCGTAGTGTTTTGTTCTTTAAGGGCAGGGTTTGTTTAGGACAGATTTGCAGTATTATTTTATATTAGATCTGGTTTCTTTTTCCTTCTATAGCCTGATTCTGATCTTTGTTGTGTTGAACACTTATTTTATCTTCTGTAATGTTGATGAAGGTTAAATGTCAGCATGCAGGGCTTTAGCAGACGTGTATAAATGCTGATTTATTCTTCTGTTTAAATGTTATTATCCTTCTTTTTTTTAAGTGTAATTGAAATATTCAGAGACTAACGTCGTGCTTTCTGAGATGCATTTTTTTATTTGTTTTTTATACATCCTGATGTTTGTTGTTTGGTTATAAATTGTGTTTTTATAAGTGAAGATTTAGGAAGGTCAGGATATTCTCATGCAATATTTACACACGTAATACACAATATATGATGACAAAAAAAGTTAAAGACCCCATGAAATCAAAGTGTACTTCATTCATTTTACTTCAGCTTAGTCTTTTTATTTTATCAGGGGTCGCCACAGCGGAATGAACTGCTAACTATTCCAGCATATGTTTCACACTCATACACTACGGCCAGTGTAGCTGATCAGTTCCCCTATAGCGCATGTGTTTGTCCTGTGGGGGAAACCGGAGCACCCCCATCAACCGTTGTTTTTGTTTACATCCCTCAAAATGGTCTATAGCACTTTCCTACATGCAACTCAACTTCACAAGCATGAACACATATTAAAAACAACATCAATGTCGGGTACTCCGATAGACAAACACAAATGCTGTACACTAAATGAACCAAAAGATATATGCAGATTCATGCATTAAATATCAGTGAGGATATTTCCCCCTCTGATGACACGCACACAGGGAGAATGCCAATTAAAGTGTTTCTGCATCAAGTCTGATTAGAACAAACACAGTTCAGTACTGTTGACCGTTACAGGCTGCTGGAGATACACACACACACACACACACACAACACAGACACACACACACACACACACAACACAGACACACTACTGGGGTTAAACCCAGAATAAAAGTCATCTATGCATAATAGCTGTGCTTTAATTAATTCAGTCCTATATGCCTTTATTAGATAATAAAGTTTGCATTGGATTCTCAGTTTGCTCTTAATTATAAATACTACCTGAACACTAAATAAAGCTAGAAATTTGATAAAAATTTAAATATGATGCACAAATGCATTAACACCTCATTTAAAGTGATATATTTACTCCTATAATATATATTCTTTAAATTATTTATAATTAAATTTTAATTTTTTAATTTTTAATTTATCTAGTTATAATTTATTTTCATTAATTTAGTTTAGTGAATATTTAATTTATTTAATTTATTTAAAATGTAACAATTTAAAGTGATAAAAGTTTACTCCTATGATATTTATTTCATTTATTTATAATTTATTTTCACTTATACAATTGAATTTTCTTTAATTTAAAATCTCTATTTAGTTTTATTATTAAATTTTTATTTTATCTATTTATAATTTATTTTCGTTTATTGAGTTTATTTAATATTTTTTGATTTTAGTTAATTTTCTATTTAATTTTAATCATTATAATTTTCATTTATTTAATCTATTTATAATTTAATAAATTAAAGTGATATATATTTACTCCTATGAGATTTATTTGCTTATTCTTAACCCTAAATGTGCTTTTTAAAGGGTTTGTTCACCTACAAATTAAAATTTTGTCTTAGAAGGGTCACATTTGACTATTTTACATGTTGTAATGTAATCCTGTGAATCCACACATCTTTGCACACTTTGAAAAAAGATGAGGATATGAAGACGCGTATTTCAGAAACTGCTGATCTACTGGGATTTTCACGCACAACCATCTCTAGGCTTTACAGAGAATGCTCCGACAAAGAGGAAATATCCAGTGAGCGGCAGTTCTGTGGGCGCAAATGCCTTGTTGAGGTCAGAGGAGAATGGCCAGACTGGTTCCAGCTGTGTGCGCTGTGCAATAGGGGCGGGATTAAACTAGATGACTAGACATTTTAAAAAGCGAGTGATTGGTCTGTATCTAAAAGTTCTGTTCAGAGAGGTCATGTTTTGATCCTCAATTGGTCTCATGCAGTCAGGTGATGTGATTTCACAGGTGAACAGTTCACTAAACTTGAACTTTGCACTGCAGCAACCTGCGAAACTTGTCGCATGAGCTTGCGTTTCTGGTCTGACGCATTCACGTGCATATGAATGGAAGTCTATGAGGAGAAAAGTGCAGTGTGACCATAGCTTAATTTAAATAGCCCGGTCCAGCCCGATAATAGAAAGGTGTACCTAATAAAGTGGCCAGTGAGTGTGAATGTAACAGTGTATAAAAGCAGTATATAATAAACAAAATATTAATAATAATAACATAAATAAGACATTACATCGTACTAACACAAGTGAAAATACATTCAGAGGGGTCAATCCATCTAAGGAATGCAATGCAATGAAGCATAATTACTTTTGACTGAAACTTAAAGTGACTTTCCCAATGTTTACCAGCACTGCATCCAAACCATTTCATGGGGTCTTTAGAGCAGAAGAATATTTAGATGATCATTCATACTGATTAGATTCACATTGCATTAATCTGTATCAAGAGTCTGTGTTTGTCCATCCACACCCGTCACCCTCATGAGCTCACAGAGGAAGCTGATCTGTTCTCTGATTGGTCGCTGTGCTTTCTTGTGCAGCAGCTTGTCCAATGGGCTGAGCCGTGTGCTTGTCCCCGCCCCTAACGTCTGTGTGTCTGTGCTGTTTGGTCTTGTAGGGTCCACTCTGAAACGACTATGTCTAGGGAAAGAGCGCAGCAGTAGTAACTATCCCACTTTCTTCTTTTTCCTTCCCTCCCTCCTTCCGGTGTTCATTTATTTATTTATTGTCTTGGCATGAGCGTGCGGTCACCTGTGTGAGAAGTGCTTGCATCAGCAGATTGTGAATTATTGTTTGATTATTTTACTTTTGTTTTAGTGCATGCTGATATGTCTGTGCCGTGCGGTCAAGCCTTTGTTTTAATCTAATGAGTTCCTTCCACTCATTTAAGTGTGTATTGTGTGTGTATGGATGTGTTGGTTGTTTGGTTCTGTAATCATCCAGCTGCTTGATTACAAACTATAATCAAGTGATCAAACACAGGATTAAACTGTGCATCATAGCTGTTTGTTATTGCATTATAATGTGGCACAGCTCAAGAGTTACACCACTTTTATATATGAACACATTCCCTATCTTCATAAATGTGTGTATAGAGGTCAGTAATCAATCAAGAAATTGAACGAAACTCAATTTTAGATGAATAATGTAAATATAATTGAGCGATTATCAAAGGAAATATTTGTAAATGAGTAGTAATTAAAGGGTTTGTGTACTCTGTAATGTAAATTCTGTTATTAATTAAGCTTCATCTTTCACTGAGAGCGTTGTTCGTCTTCAAATCATAGATGAAGATATTTTAGATGAAATCCTGGAGCTCTCTCATCTTTCATGGACAGCAGTGGAGATGGTGGACCTCCAGAAAAGTCTTCAGCGCTTTATCTACTGAGATGTCGAGCACTTTAGTGATGATAACTTCTTGCTAGTAATAACATCAGAAGTGGAAATAGCTGAATTTGGATGCTGATGTGCCTTCCTGACATGGAATGCAGCCTCTGAATATAATTTAAATGAATTTTCTATTTTTATTTATTTATTTATTTATAACTTATTTTCATTTATTTAATTTATCTTTATTTAATTAAAAAATTATTTAATTTTAATTATTTGTATTTTTATTTTATTTATTTATTTATAACTTCTTTTCATTTATTTAATAAATTTTTATTTAATTAAAATTTTTTAATTTATTTTTAATTACTTTAGTTTTTATTACTTTAATTTATTTTTTTTATTTAATTTTTAATTTAATTTTAATTAATTTAATTTTTAATTTAATTTTAATCATTTTAATTTTAATTGATTTTATCTATTTAAAATTTATTTTCATTTATTTAATTTGTTTTTTTTTCATTTTAATAATTTTAGTTTTTATTTATTTATTTATAATTTATTTTCATTTATTTAAATTGTTTTTACTTCGTTTTATTTTTCATTTAATTTAATTTTACATTTTTATTTAATTTATTTATAATTTTTATCATTTATTCAATTAACGTTTATTTAATTTAAAATCTTTATTTAATTTCGTTATTTTTATTTTTAATTTATTTAATAATTTATATATTTATAAATATAAAAATAATTTATTTTTAAATTATAATTTATTTTTATTTATTTAATTAGATTTTTTTTCTGCAATTTATTTATTCATTATTTCATCTAATTTATTTTTATGTAATTAAAATTATTAATAAAATTTTACTTATTAAATTTGTATTAATTGTATTTATTTATATTTAATTGTAATTTTTTTCAATTTATTTTAAATTATTAAATTTTTAATAATTTTTTTGTTATTTATAGTTTATTTTCATTCATTTAATTTATTTTATTTTAATTTAATTTCTTTATTTTATTTTAATTATTTTATTTTATTTATTTATTATTGTAATTGGTGTATTTTTTTTATTTTTTATTTTAATCTGCATTTTAGTTTTGGACAGTTTCTTTCAAGTAAAGGTTCACTTGTTTGTTAGTAAAATTGTAAGAAAAATTGAATGAAAACAAAATCCAAAAACTTGTGCATTATTGACTAAATAAAATTGTAAGGAGTAACAAGTCCTTTTTCTCTCTTTAAAAAATACAATTTAGTAAAAACATTCACTTTTATATTTACTCAAGTATTAAAAAAAGTTCTGTCATCATTTACTTGTTTCAAACCTTCATTAGTTTCTTTCTTCTGTCAAAAAAATGTTGAAGAATGTTGAAAACCGGTAACCATTGACTAACATAGTGGGAAAAATAATACTGCGGAAGAAACTCATAAAGGTTTGAACCCACTTGTGGAAGAATAAATAATAAGTAAATTTTCATTTTTGGGTGAACTTCCCCTTCAAGTACACTAATTAAGTTAAATTGCATAAATACTGGACAGGAGAGCTCCAGGATTTCATCTAAAAAATGTTAATTTGTTTTCTAAAGATGAACGAAGCGCTCAGAGGATTGAAACGATCACGATGGAGGGGAATTACTGACAGAATCTTCATTGTTGTGTCATCGAACCCATAACTTGAACATGGTGAATCGGCTGTAGTTGAGCAGCGGACGGGTCACAGAGCTGTCTGTCTCAGAGTTGTAGTTTCAGCTCTTCTTCTGTGTTTCTCAGGGTCTCACAGTACTGCTGCAGCTTCATCATCATCATCCTCAGCTGTTCCTGCCTCTTCGGCTCGGCCTATCACAGCACTCGTACAGGCTCAGGCCAACAACAGCAACAACAAAACCGGCACCTTCACTGATGATCTGCACAAGCTGGTGGATGATTGGGCGAAAGAGACGCTTGGCTCCGCCCCTCAGCCCCGCCCCCCTGTGTGTCAGATCAGACCATCTAGATCTCATCACGGCTTCCAGACCGGCCACACTCACAGTCAGGTACTGCCCGTATGGACTGTTGTGATGGATGGATCGCTGTCTCCGGGTCCAAGCCGCTACTCATATGAATTCAGAACATATTTGTTCATGGCCACTTTTTAGTTATTCATTCAATCATTCATGTTCTTATTGGCTTAGTCCCTTTATTAATCAGGTAATAATGCTAATGAGATGGAGAGATGGACACTAGTGGGCGGGGCTTTCCCCCTCTGATGACACATACACAGGGAGAATGTCAATCACAGTGTGTCTGCATCAAGTCTGATTAGAACAAACACAGTTCAGTACTGCTGAGCATTACAGGCTGCTGGAGATACACACACACACACACACACACACACACTTATAAATGTAAGTTTTGCATAATAGGTGCTCATTAATGCATACCAAAATGATTACTCGATCTGATGTTGTTGTTGTAGATGCGAGGCTCTGCCCCTCAGTTTGGTCTGCCTCTGTCCTGTCCGCTGACCGCAGCTCTGGGTCCCATCATGCCTCATAACCCGTCACCCGTTCTCCAGCACAGCGGCTTCCTGATGCCCACCGCGCCCTTCGCTGGGATGGTGTCCGCGCCTGTGTTCCCGCACCCGTGGCCCACTCTTCCCAGTGCTGTGGGCATGTTTGGAATCGTCCCGTATCCCACCATAGCCAACCCAGCCATCCAGACCTTCCCGATGGTGCTCAAGAGTCCAGACGCGGCCAGCAAAAGCAGGACTGCATGAGCTAACTCACTGCGTACGCTAATCAGACGGAGAATCACAGTTACAGCACATTACACACACCAGCGGACCACCTGTGTGTTTCAACTGTTTCTGGATCAGTCTGACAGCTGCAGATGATGATCGACACTTCTGTGCGCAGCCTGTAAATATCAGGTGTGTGTGTGAGTGTGTGTTTGTGTTGATTAGCATGAGTGTGTTTGTCTCAGATCAGACCTGCCTGCACCTTCCCCTTCTCGGTTTTAAGTTTTAGCTCCTGAAGTTTAACTCTTTATTTGAGCTGTGGCCAGACACTGATCCTGAAATATCTAGATATTCTCTCTTGAGTCTATTCTGAGTGTAGAGTTTAACCGCAGATCGTGCTCTAGACTAGTGTTTAACAGCAGACGGCGCTCTAGGCTAGAGTTTTAACAGCAGACAGTGCTCTAGCCTAGAGTTTAACAGCAGAGGGCGCTCTAGACTAGTGTTTAACAGCAGATCGTGCCCTAGACTAGTGTTTAACGGCAGACGGCGCTCTAGGCTAGTTTATAACAGCAGACGCCGCTCTAGGCTAGAGTTTAACAGCAGACGCCGCTCTAGGCTAATGTTTAACTGCAGAGGGCGCTCTAGGCTAGTTTATTGCAGCAGACGGCGCTCTAGGCTAGAGTTTTAAAAGCAGACAGTGCTCTAGCCTAAAGTTTAACAGCAGAGGGCGCTCTAGGCTAGTTTATAACAGCGAACGGCGCTCTAGGCTAGAGTTTAACTGCAGACGCCGCTCTAGGCTAGTTTATAACAGCAGACGGCCCTCTAGGCTAGTGTTTAACAGCAGACGCCGCTCTAGGCTAATGTTTAACAGCAGACGCTGCTCTAGGCTACAGTTTACCAGCAGACGGCGCTCTAAGCTAGTTTATAACAGCAGACGGCGCTCTAGGCTACAGTTTACCAGCAGAGGGCGCTCTAGGCTAGTTTATAACAGCAGACGGCACTCTAGGCTAGTGTTTAACAGCAGACGCCGCTCTAGGCTAATGTTTAACAGCAGACGCCGCTCTAGGCTACAGTTTACCAGCAGAGGGCGCTCTAGGCTAGTTTATAACAGCAGACGATGCTCTAGGCTAGTGTTTAACAGCAGACGGCGCTCTAAGCTAGTGTTTAACAGCAGACGCCGCTCTAGGCTAATGTTTAACAGCAGACGCCGCTCTAGGCTAAAGTTTACCAGCAGAGGGCGCTCTAGGCTAGTTTATAACAGCAGACGGCGCTCTAAGCTAGTGTTTAACAGCAGACGCTGCTCTAGGCTAGTGTTTAACAGCAGACGCCGCTCTAGGCTAATGTTTAACAGCAGACGCCGCTCTAGGCTAAAGTTTACCAGCAGAGGGCGCTCTAAGCTACAGTTTACCAGCAGACGCTGCTCTAGGCTTGTTTATAACAGCAGACGGCGCTCTAGTTTTATACTCTCTAGTTTATAGTTGATAAACACTAGCCTAGCGCACTATTTGCTGTAAAAAAACTAGCCTAGAGCACTCGAAGTTAAACACTATCCTAGAGCGCCGTCTGCTGTTAAACCCCAGCCTAGAGCGCCGTCTGCTGTTAAACCCCAGCCTAGAGCGCCATCTGCTGTTAAACACTAGCCTAGAGCGCCGTCTGCTGTTAAACCCCAGCCTAGAGCGCCATCTGCTGTTAAACACTAGCCTAGAGCGCCGTCTGCTGTTAAACACTAGTCTAGAGCGCCGTCTGCTGTTAAACACTAGTCTAGAGCGCCATCTGCTGTTAAACACTAGCCAGTCGTCTGCTGTTATAAACTAAGCCCAGAATCAATTCAAGAGAGAACAGTGATGTATTTTGAAATTCTCTGTTTCATGTTTCGGGCAGGTTTTCGCCGCAATCTCTACTCTGTATTGAGGTGTGATGCTTTAGCTAGCCTTCAGTTCTACTGCCATAACATTTGTTTTTTTTACCCAGAATTCAACTGCGGAGTGACTTCACTATAGCCTGAAGTGTATGCAGAATAATATGGGAAAAAGCCAGCTCATTTCATGTGTGTTTCTAAAAAGAATACTAATGCTCAGAGTTATCAGCATCCATTATGATTTATCCATCAATGAAATAAAAGTGCAGTGAATTCCCAGCGCTCTGCAGTGTCTTTCACTGGCGGATTACTGAAATATCCACAGGATCAAACTCATGAAGCTGATTCAGGATGATGCAGTGCCTTGATCAGTTCTAGTTTTAAATAAGCATGGCTCTGGGTTTAACACGGCTCATTTACATTTCACCTGTAATGATTTGGCTCTTCTCCTGTGCTTTAATGGCTGAGCTCCATTCATAAGCAATACTGCACTACAGAAACACACCCTCACTGATGTGTCTGAGGAAGGTTTGTTTACATGCAGAAACCAAAACACTCAGTTATGAATGACTAACTATCAGCTGATTTGAATGGTTATTAGGAAGGTTTGAGGTCAGATGCATGCACTACACCTTCCCATCATGCCCTGCTACAATGTGAAAACACAGAACACAGATACAGTCATACCCATGAGTTTATTTACATTACTCAGAGGTGTCATTTGCTTTGCATAGTGCTTTATTTTTGCCTTCATGTTCTCGGCTCGTTTATGAGCTCTTGCACAGTGTTGATTTTGTTGAGCTTTTAGGACGGCAGTGCAATTGTAAGCTGTGACTCATATTTATTGTTGTTTTTTTTAATAAATAAAGTGATCATGCATTTTAATATTGACTCATGCAGAAATCTGATTAATGGTAATAAATGCTAATTACATATATGACAAGTTCATATTTGGATTTCGCATATTAAACAGATGTCACATGCAACATATATTTTTAAAAATAGCAACAAATGGTGGTTACAGTATATATTAAAATGAAACCCTTAGAATTAAAAAATAATTACATATTGGCTCAGATATAAAAGCTATTATTTAATATAAGTTAAAATATGGCCATATATGAACAAATATATCTATATATTTGAACATATATGTAGATATTAGTCATTGCAATGACTGAAAAATAAATGTAAATGTAATTTTTCCCTTTTGTTCAAATATATTAGCTACAATTTAATATATATGTTCCAATATGGCCATATATGAACAGAAATATCTATATATTTGCACATATATAAGTAAATATTTGTATTTTTAATTATTGAAAATAATGTAAACAGACATTTTTGCAATTTGGAAACATGCTGCATGTATAAACTATTCCAGCCAACTATTCCAGCATATGTTTTACACAGTGCATGCTCTTGCAGCTGCAACCCAGAACTGGGAAACACCCATACACCAATTTAGCTGATCAATTCCCCTATAGTGCATGTGTTTGGACTGTGGGGGAAACCGGAGCACCCCTAGGAAACCCACGCCAACACGGGGAGAACATGCAAACTCCACACCGAAACACTAACTGACCCAGCCGAGACTCGAACCAGCGACCACAGTGCTGAGCCACCATGTCGCCCTAAATTTTACATGTGAAATCCAATTATGAACTTGTATGCCATATATGCAAATGACATGCATCAGATTTCCATATGGAGTGTAAGACGGACCCCACATGTGAGTTTACTCAGTACAGTTATATTTGTGTGTGCTGATGCTTTTATTGTCCTGTTTACATTTCTGCTGGTCAGTGTTTACCCACTGATGCTGCTTCTGTCAAACCCACACCACTGCCAGACGCTCAACAATGATTTATTTTCACCTTTATTGTAATGCTTTTTCTTCTCCTGAGTGTTGTTGCATCCATGGGGTTTGGTTTGTGTGTCTGTACAGGATGTTTCTGATGCCCTGTTGAATGTTTCTGGCAATAATGACTGCACTTTGTTTGTGACGCACTGATCTGACGTGGCGTTTTCGGACTCTCTAGTTTTAATGATTATTTTCCTCTGTGAATGACCGCTTCTGACGCTTTACTCGGTTCAGACTCAGACAATAATGCACTCACTACACAACGACTGTGTACAAGTTTAATTAAAAATAAATCAATATTTTGTGCTTAATAACTGCTGTGTCCTTGTCGTTGATGTACAGACATAACCTGAGATGTTTTATTCACTGCACTGTCTTGCCATTGAAGAATAATACGTTGATTTCAATAGTAAATAATTAAAGTACACTGCAGAAAATGCTGTTCTTACTTGAGTTTTTGTCTTGTTTCTAGTCCAAATATCTCAAGATGTCTAAACCATGAAGCACTTTCTAGACAAGCACAACATACTGATGTATTTTTAGAAATAATGAGTCAAAATGAAGCGAGTTTTTCTTTAACATAAGAAAAGTAATGTTATTTCAAAGCAAAAACAAGATTGTTTGACTTTTTGCAGACTTATTTTACACTTGCAGTGTAAATAATTATAAAAAATAATAAATAATAGTAAATATTAATAAATCATTTCTATTGCAGTGTCTTATTATGTCATATTTGTTACCATTTCCCTTATTTTGGTTATGTTTTCATGCTTTATTTGACATTTTGCACAGATTATTGCTAAATGAAGGATTTGTTTGTCTGTTCTTTGTTTTTTCATGTTTGCAAAAAACAAACAAACAAAAAATTAAATGATAGTAAACATTAATGTCAACCTGGAATTATACGGTAATGTATTAATGTTCACTTATTGGTCATTTAATTGTTTATTTTGAATATTCTTGCTTTATATACTGTACATGTTGTTTACATTACTAGTTGTTGTGTTACCATAGCAACTACAGAATCACCACAACAGATCAATTACTATAGTTGTTGCGTTACCATAGCCACTGTAGAATCACTACAACAGATCAATTAGTAGTTGTTGTGTTACCATAGCGACTGTAAAATCCCCACAACAGATTCATTACAATAGTTGTTGTGTCACTATAGCAACTGGAATCACCACAACGGATTCGTTACCATAGTTGTTGTGTTACCATAGCAACTGTAGAATCACCACAATAGATTCGTTACTATAGTTGTTGTGTTACCATAGCAACTGGGGAATCACTACAATAGATTCGTTACTGTAGTTGTTGTCACCATATCAACTGGAATCACCACAACGGATTCATTACTATAGTTGTTGTGTTTCCATAGCAACTATGGAATTACCACAACGGATTCATTAATATAGTTGTTTTGTTACCATAGCAACTGTAGAATAGCCACATAGTTTAAAGCATTTTACTATAATATAGTTCAAAAGCTCTTTTTTTTAATGATTTTTATGTACGGGATGTATTTTTTTCAGCTAAAGAAGTGTAGTATTTTAAAATTGCTTGTGATAAATGTCTTCTAAATGTGTGTGTGTGTGTGTGTGTGTGTGTGTGTGTGTGTGTGTGTGTGTGTGTGTGTGTGTGTGTGTGTGTGTGTGTGTGTGTTGTCGCCCTCTGCCGGTCAGCGTCCACCACTGCATTCGCGCCACACACACACATTGCTGCAAAACGCTCTCACACCCCGATACCCGATTCAGTCTCGCATCATTGTTGATCAGTGATCACCGTAAATCTGCTTTATTCAGTATAATCGTGTCAGATGTCTGAGTAAAGCCGCTCTGCTGCAGAATCTCCACAGCGCGGTTTGTTTTTCTTCATGAATACTAAACAGAGACGCAGCGGGCAACCGCGTGACCCCCGTCAGCAGATTCGCCAGAGTAACACCATACAGATGAACATAAAAAATAACCAAGCCCACACAGAGATATATGACTGTATGTAATCCAATATATAACACTACGTACTTCATGTGAGGAATCGCAAATATTGTAGAATGGGTATTCTTAGCGTGCGGTTATTGGTGAAAGTGCCGCGCGCGGATGCAGCGGTAGCCTCTTTGTTCGAGAGCTTCAGTTCCTGGTGTTATTCAGTGTGTGTGATGGTCAGAATTGATAAAGGATATATTATTATAATAACTGAGCTCAGACCCGCGTGTTCTGAATTAAACCCGTCCCGGTGTGGATCCTCGCCCTCGGAGAGATCGCCGAATCTGCCGCGGACTCTGGAGGAGTAAGTGTTGATTAGCACACACTCTCACCTGTTAGATGTATGTATGTGTGTGTGTGTGTGTGTGTTTGTGTTTTAATATTATTCATATCATCACAGAATAACGCTTCGTTTTCTTCAAGATCGTGTTTTATGCGGGACACGTGTGTAAAGGAAAGGCGGGTAAACACACACACACACACACACACACACACACTGACACCTCCACCGCACACACACGCGTTTTTCAGCTTTTACCATGGAAACCGGGCGATTTTGCTCACGTTTTTGGATAGGATCATGTACAATACATGGTGTGTGAATATGCTAGAACTGCTCTATGCTTCTGGTTATGATGTAAACACCTGAAATGTGCCATCCTTGCTGATTGGCAGATGATAATTAAGCTATTAAAGCAAATAAGAGGTGAAGCTGCAGGTGTGTATATCTATAGAGGTAAAGTGTGTTTAATATGGGCACACTCGGTCATTTAGCAGTCTCTATATTGTTCAGCATGTTACTCTGAATATTGGATGGGAATGAGCATGCCAGCATGACTTGTACACAACATTAACACTGTCTAATTGACTGTGATCAATGCTGGACTGTGATAGTCATCGGCTGCTAATCTGATTTCCCTATTTAGAATTAGCAAAGAAAACTTTTCTGACAGGATATTATTAAGGAGAAAGTCTGAATATCCCAATATAACACAGCTTTACCTCTATTGTATATCTCTGACTACAGCAGCAGCGTTTTGGTGACAGATCGTCACTGTTAGAGATGCAGTATCACAGAATACACTCTACTGGGTGCTGATTTCGCGATAGTTTTAAGCTAATATGCTTACTAAACATTTTGGTAACACTTCAGTTTAAGTATCAATCCTCATTCATTCATTTTTAGTCAGCTTAGTCCCTTTATTCATCAGAGGGTCACCACAGTGGAATGAACCGCCAACTATTTCAGCATATGTTCTATGCAGTGAATGCTCTTTTTGCTGCAACCCAGTACTGGGAAACACTCATACACTACGGCCAGTTTAGTTGATCAGTTCCCCTATAGCACATGTGTTTGGACTGTGGGGGAAACCGGAGCACCCGGAGGAAACCCACACCAACACGGGGAGAACATGCAAACTCCACACATAAACGCCAACTGACCCAGCCGAGAATCAAACCATGCAGTTTTTACCACACCATGTCTATAAATGTGATTATAAGGGAAGTCAATGAGGTGAAAACAGTCCCCAACATCAGCAAAGGGGAGTCAATCTGCTCAGTGTATTGAGTATTTAAAGTTTTTTAAAACAAATGTGTGAAAAGAAGAAGTATCAGCAAATATCATCCCGTTAGCTGAAACACAGAGGGAGTTGAGGCCAAATTTAGACTCTTGAGTGGATGAAAACATCCCCAGCAGCACATTAATATTGTAATAATACCATATATATTATGATAAAAGCTTCAGCAAATTATCACAACACTGAAAATGTGATGCCATCAGAATCCCCTAACTGTGTGTGTGTGTGTGTGTGTGTGTGTGTGTGTGTGTGTGTGTGTGTGTGTGGCAGATGTTAGCGGGCGCTCCTGCTGATGCTGCAGTGCACTGACGGCATGGGGCTGGACTTTGACGTGAAGACTTTCTGCCACAACCTGCGGGCCACCAAACCGCCGTACGAGTGCCCGGTGGAGAGCTGCCGTAAGGTGTACAAGAGCTACAGCGGCATCGAGTACCACCTGTACCACTACGACCACGAGAACCCACCGCCACCACCGCAGGGGACGCCACAGAAGAAGCGCAAGGGCCGCCCGCCTCGAGGATCCAGCGATGGTCCTGATTCCAGCACAGGCCCCGGGGCCACCAGCGGGCAGAACACGGCTCCGAGCAGCCCTGCAGAGCGCTCCGAACGCTCGCACTCACCTGTCAGGGAGACCATGACCTACGCTGAGGCCCAGCGCATGGTGGAGATGGAGATCCGCGGGCGCGTGCACCGCGTCAGCATCTTCCAGAATCTGGACGTGGTCTCTGAGGAGGACAGCGGGGCTGAGGAGCCTCCAGGGGCCACGGGTAGTGCAGCCGCAGCCTGTAACGGAGGCGGCGAGAGCGGAGGAGGCGACAGAATGGACACAGCAAACGGCGAGAAAGGAGCGCAGAAAACAGGGAAGCACAAGAGTAAGGAGAAGAAGAAGGACAGCGGAGCACATCATCACATCAACACCTCAGGACCCGCCGTCAAACTGCCCGAGGTGGTGTTCCGAGAGCTGGATCAGGACAGACCCGACGCGCCGCCCAGACCCATGAGCTACTACAGGTACTGCACTTACAGCACACTCTATTGTTTCAGCATCCGTATCCGCAATAGTCACATCGCAAGACACATGCCGTGTTGAGTCTGAATTACAGTTGACCAGGAGCAGTTGAACACAAGGGAAGATACTGTGAAGAATGCTGGAGATAACAGCCATAGTGGCCTCCATAGTATTTTTGACACCGCTTATGTCGATATCTCTTTTTTCCAGCATTTTTTTAGAAAATCTTTTCTTTGTTTAACAGTTTAGGTGTACAGTTGAGTCTGAGTGAATCAATTTTATTCTTTGGATGAACGGTGCCTTTAGATGAGAAATGTATTGTTATTGTAAATAATTCTGAATATGAAGTGAAATAGGGCTGCACAATATATTGTTTCAGGATCGATATTGAAATGTGTGCTTCCGCAATAGTCACATCACAGGATCTGTAATGGTGAATCAGTATTATTATTGAGCAGATTTTGGAAAACACTCATCATTTGTGGAGTTTTTGCAATCTTTATCCATAAAGTTTCCAAATCATCTATTACTAATGTGTTTTTATCATTTAATTCAGTTATATAGTGTTCAGGTAAAAGAAATACATTTTTAACTTTAGGAATAATTAATTGCGTTTATGTATATATACTATTTGTTTTTGTTTTTTTACATTTGATTGTTAATTTGTGCATCTAAATATTGCTAGACTTCCAGAAAATCATATAGCACTATTTTATTTGCTCAGTATTGTTGCTCTGCTAAATTGTCCGTAGTGTATGAGTGTGTATGGGTGTTTCCCGGTGATGGGTTGTCGCTAGAAGGGCATCCGCTGTGTAAAACATATATGCTGGATAAGTTTTCGGTTCATTCCGCTGTGGCGACCCCAGATTAATAAAGGAACTAAGCCGAAATGAATGAATGTATGAAGGTTGCTCTGCCATATTTTTCAATGTTAGTGATTGGTTTATTATCATTTGTGTTGATGCACTCCCTTACAAAATAATCTTAATTTATTGACAATTATGAATTCTTTCCAAATAGACATATTCATTTTATCGGCTGAAATTATATATTCAATATCGCGAAAACCCTACTCAGTGTTTGTGCTGCAAAACTCCACTCACTATAAACACATTTTACTGGACTGTCCTGCTTTTACTGATTCCAGAAGACTTTTTTATGAAATCCGCTCTTTTAAGGACATTTTTAACAAAGTGAAACCAGAAAAGATTTTTTAATTTTTATCATGCATCAACACTAAAAATCTTATTTAATTTATGTTTTCTTTTGTTTGTTGATTTTAAATTGTATATTTATTGTTGAAAGGTTCCTGCCATGAAAATAGCCTTGGTTGCTGACATGGCATTAAAAAAAATAAAAATAAATAAATAAATAAATAAAATTTATATATAATATTATATTTATATATATATATCGCAATATTTAGTGTACAAAAATAAAATATCACAATGTCAGTTTTTTCAATATTGTGCAGCCCTAAAGTGAAATAGTACAGAAATGAATAAATAATTTGTAATGCAGTGCAGATGGTGCTCAGTGTACGGATACAGTTGAGGTCAGGATTATTTGCCCCTGTTTATTTTTTTTCCCCCAATTTCTGTTTAACAGAGAGCAGATTTCTCCAGCACATTTCTAATCATAACAGTGTTAATAACTCATCTCTAATAGCTGATTTATTTATCTTTGCCATGATGACAGTAAATAATATTAGACTAGATATTCTTCAAGACACTTCTATACAGATTAAAGTGACATGATAAATACACACATGCATGTGCATGGTAAATTAAATATAATAAGATTTATTGAGTGTGTTTATTGTGTATTATTATCATTATTATTATATTACAATGTCTATTATTTGGGTGTTTCTCTCTAAAAAATAAATCGTTTTTGATCATGAAAACCTCAAAAACAAGTTAAAAAAATGTTGATATGTTGATCCCACCTATTGCTTTTAATCAATGAACATATCTGTAGTGTTTCTTTAAAGTCATAAAAGTACCATATCTATCTTCAGAATATCTTCTCATGTGCAGAATGTATATGTTAAAGTTGTAATGTCTCTTTAATGCTCAGATCTGTGTTTATGATGTTCAGATTTGTTTGCTCAGTCCTCTGATCAACACAGGCAGTCTCTGGGCTTTCCAGGTTCAGTCCAGCATGTAAATGCGCGTCTCTGCTGTGTGTGTTTAGTAGCATGAGGAATAAAGGATTTAGTCAAATTGTGAATGAGTTGTGAACAGAAAGAGCTGCTGTTATACAGCTGTAAATCACTGTGGTGGTCAGCAGCTATGAGTCTCTTATCAACCTTATGTTGTTATCTTGTTAATTATAATGATTTGTGAATGAGTAGGACAACATGAATGAATGAATTCCCCAGTGTTGAGGAGCTGATGCACTACTGACTAACCTGAACACTTCTGATACACTCGAGGGAGTCTATGATTGGCTGAAATAAACCTTAGCTTCTTTTTTAAATGATTTAACATTTATTTATTTAATTAAACTATCTAATATTAAAATTATATAATTAAAATATTATGAACTGTATTTTTAAATACTTTTTTGACAATATTTGTTGGCATAAAATACTAAAGTTGTAGTTTGGTGGTATTTGATTTGGCTTTAGCGTCTAAAAACTAAATGTACATGTGGATTGATGTAGCAAAGTAGTGCTTTACGACTCAGTGTGTTCCTGTTGCATATTAATAAACAACTCAGTAATATCATTGAGATATTTCCAGATATGCACACTAGACATTTTAAGCTTTAAAGTGATGTATAGTTTATCATGATTGCATTATGTTTAACCTGCAATATTATGGTTTAAAAATGTAAGCGTAAATGCTCCCACAGGTTGTAGAGTGGCCGTAAATGTGTTTTAATTTATTGCTCTTCCTACATTACAAAAACAGGGTTAAATATGCACTCAGAGGTCTTTTCAGACCTTTCCAATGATATGTAGTTTGTCATGATTAGATTTGGATTTAATCGAAAAACAGTGACCTAAGCGTAAGCATCTTGCCATAACAGATAAGGGGTGAATCTAAAGCCAGTGTTGTCAACTGACTCTGAGCACAGATTGAAATGAGATCTGGAGGCTGAAGCTGACCTTGGTCTTCTGATTAATGGATGAAAATCTAATTCTCCGGCCTCAGTCTGTGTTGTGGATCACTGTTGTACAGGTACATCGATAAATCTGCGGAGGAGCTGGACGAGGAGGTGGAGTACGACATCGATGAGGAGGACTACATCTGGCTGGACATCATGAACGAGAAGCGGCGGTCTGACGGCGTGGCCCCCATCCCGCAGGAGGTGTTCGAGTATCTGATGGACCGCCTGGAGAAAGAGTCCTACTTCGAGAGCCACAATAAGGTGAGAATCCAGATCAGTGCTCACTGCTGCGTTAACATCCACTGCCAACGCCAAACACCAGTTTCAATGGTGCCAGCAGTGGAAATGTTGAGCTGTGGATGATGTGGAGCATGTACTGTTCTCAGATGAGTCCACCTTCACTGTCTTTCCCACATCCGGGAGGGTTATGGTGTGGAGAAGCCCCTCACCCAGACTGCTGATACCCAGAGTGAAGCCTGGGGAGGGGTCACTGATGGTTTGGGCTCAATATCATGGCGTTCCGTAGACCAAATGCTGCTGCTAGATGGGCGCTGGGTCACTGCTAAGGACTACCCAACCATTCCAGAGCACCACGTGACCCATTGGGTCAAACACTGTATCCTGAAGGTGGTGGTAATGCAGCGATACACACAGCAGGACTCTAGACAGAGCGCTCTGATGAACATGACAGTGAAGTTGAACATCTCCCATGGCCTGCACAGTACCCAGATCTCAACATTATTGAGCACTTTGGGGTATTTTGGAGGAGTGAGTCAGAAAAGGGGTTCCTCCAGCGGCATCATTAGTGACCAAACACTATTCTGAAGAAGAACCGCTCAGAGACCCTCCAGACACTGTGCAGGACTCCTGTCTGTCAATCACTACACTGAGGAGGAGGAGCTACAGCAGACTGACCAACTACTGCGCCTTCACTGTCCAACCCCTTTATATATATATGTGTGTGTGTGTGTGCGCGAGTGTGTGTCTGTAATTTTGTGATGTGTGTGTTCCTGCAGGGCGACCCGAGCGCTCTGATTGACGAGGATGCGGTCTGCTGCATCTGTAACGACGGCGAGTGTCAGAACAGTAACGTGATCCTGTTCTGCGACATGTGTAACCTGGCGGTGCACCAGGAGTGTTACGGCGTGCCCTACATCCCCGAGGGCCAGTGGCTGTGCCGCCGCTGCCTGCAGTCGCCATCCAGAGCTGTCGACTGCGCACTGTGCCCTAACAAGGGTGGAGCCTTCAAGCAGACCGACGACTCGCGATGGGCGCATGTGGTGTGTGCGCTCTGGATACCGGAGGTGAGTGTGTGTGTGACAGTGTGCTGACCCTTCATGATGACAGCACATGTATTGAACTAGGTATTCTGTACGATACTAGTGTTCAGTCTGAAGGCTTCATTTGTCTGACAGTGGTGTGTGTGTGTGTGTGTGTGTGTGTGTGTGTTTCCCTCAGGTGTGTTTTGCGAATACGGTGTTCCTGGAGCCGATCGACAGCATTGAGCACATCCCGCCGGCACGCTGGAAACTAACCTGCTACATCTGTAAGCAGCGCGGCTCCGGCGCCTGCATCCAGTGCCACAAGGCGAACTGCTACACTGCCTTCCACGTCACCTGCGCTCAGCAGGCCGGCCTCTACATGAAGATGGAGCCGGTGCGGGAGACCGGAGCCAACGGCACCTCCTTCAGCGTACGCAAGACCGCCTACTGCGACATACACACACCGCCCGGCTCCGCACGCCCGCTCGGGGGAGTGGGCGGGGTCAGCGCTGACTCCTCCCACAGCGAAGCAGAGCCAGAGGAGGAGGAGGAGCCGCCGGCTGCTGAGGATGACGGGAAGGGCTGGAGCTCGGAGCGGGCGAAGAGAGCGAAGGCGAAGTCACGGCTGAAGATGAAGAGAGCCAGAAAGATCCTGGCGGAGCGCAGAGCGGCCGCACCCGTGCTGTCTGTGCCCTGCATACCACCACACAAGTACAGCAGCACACACACACATGCATTACACACACACACACACACACTGGAGAATAATGAGGGTGCATGTTTAATCATTGACTGATTGCATACAAAATAAAAGTCTATGTATATCACACGAGCAATATCACATGAGTAGCGCTGCGGTGTGGCTGCATATCAGGAGGCGTGCGCTGGCTCTTAGTGTCCCACCAGTGCTCATATACAGCCATATAGCACAGCTACGAGTGATATTGCACTTACTCAACAGTTTGATGGCATAATAGTGTGTATAAAAAAGAAAATCACTCACGGAGAGTCTAAAAACCCTTTTGTATGAGGGACTACTTTCTACCGCCGGTCATTCACATCTGCAGCTGACGTCAGAACAGCAGAAACCGCTGCTCATTCACTAATGTCACTGTAGAGCTAGTGTTTGACTGATTCTCTAGCGTCTAAAGTGATGACAAAACAGCTGATTTGGCCCACATATGAGGATTATGAGGCTGAACAGCATGAAATGCCATCAGTCTACAGAGATTTCCCAGTGTTTCTCTGTTGCAGTCGGGAGATCACAATAATTTATTAAATATAAATAATTACACAATAATGAACCCTGAAAAAGCCAAAGCAGAGCAAAGGCTAGCAGATTACTGTCGTGTTTGTGATAAAACGCTCTACACATGCGGGCATTTCTTCTGTCTTTCTGTTTACTGAACTAGTCTGCAGTAGTGAAAACAGAACATGTATTAGAAACAGACAGACGGCCAACCTAAAAGTAACTCAGGGTTACACAAAGAGAGGCCAACACAAAACACACACATTCCTGATATGCGAGTTCCATCTCACACTCGACACACTGCAATTACTATAGTATAAATACAACACACACAAGAGAGAGATCGACTGTCACTTGCCTGTTTAATAATGATTTGATCAGCTGTAGATTGAAATTACGCTGTTTATCTCCTCTAAGGGCTTATTATGCGGTCTCCGTCACCATCTTGTGATAGACAACATTAACTATCTTTGCTCTGCTCAGTCTGGCATGCAGATGGATGCCGATGCGCGGTCTCCCTGAAATAATGAATATTTAAAATAGGCACTGCCCTTTATAAATAAACTGCACAGTTGCAATCTGAACAACTGCATTCTCAACTAAAATAAGCCTCAGCAGTGCATGATGTTGTCCAGCTGCTGCAATATTTGTCAGACTGTAGCGAGTTCATTGATCTGCTGTCAGTCTATGTGGGCGGAGGAATACAGAAGGGTGAAGAGGCCGTATGAGTGCTGATATTGCAGAATATCACACAGCTATCAGCCAATCAGATTCCAGAACCAGACAGAACTGTTGTATTAATGTATATGAAATATATATGATAAATTATATATAGAAATATAGAAATACAAAATACATTTAAATTTAAACGAAATATTGCACAAAAAATTTAAAAACTTCAAAATGTCCTCTACATTAAATTGTGAAGGGTGAACTGGTATATGATTTAATTTGATTTAAGAAGATCTCTGTCAAAGTGATGCTAATGAGATTTTCTCAGTTTTTTGCATCCTCCAATGCTCGTCTTAAATCATCAGTCAACACCCTTCAGACGGTTTAATTTATGGCTGCTTTTGTGGTCCACATATAAATCAAGTTTTCCTTGAATAAAGTTTTGCATTAATTTGTCAGTACATTACAATGTTGGTTTGTGACACTGATGTATTGATCTGGATCTGACTGTGTGTGTGTGTGTGTGTGTGTGTGTGTGTGTGTGTGTGTTTCAGGCTGAGTAAGATCACC
The DNA here is from genome assembly GCF_052040795.2 of Danio rerio. Classification (NCBI taxonomy): domain Eukaryota; kingdom Metazoa; phylum Chordata; class Actinopteri; order Cypriniformes; family Danionidae; genus Danio; species Danio rerio. The sequence continues at coordinate 61,823,138 of NC_141028.1, forward strand.
AGTAACCTGACGGTGCAGAGGAAGAGTCAGTTCATGCAGCGACTGCACAGCTACTGGACCCTGAAGAGGCAGAGCCGTAATGGCGTCCCGCTGCTGAGGCGGCTGCAGACGCACCTGCAGTCACAGCGCAACACAGAGCCGCTGCCCGTCACGGTGAGCACACACACACACACACACACACACACACACAGAGAACAGTGTCATGTAGAGATTACAGCTGACCAGGAGACAAGTTTAATCAATGTGGAATTAATAAACAAAACATGTAGAATATCATCTTTCTGTTAATCAGAGTGAGATTAAAGCATTCGTGCACAGAAAAGCAGAACACGTGTAGCTTTAACGTTTATATGTGAACGTGTTACTTTACATTTGATTATTCGATACCTGTGTCAACTCAGACCAATATTAAATATTAAATATTGTGTGCGTGCGTGCGTGCGTGTGCGTGTGTGTGTGTGTTTGTGTGCGTGCGTGTGCGTGTGTGTGTGTGTGTGTGTGCGTGTGTGTGTGTGCAGAGGGACGGTGAGGAGAAACACTCGGTGCTGAAGGAGCAGCTGAAGGCGTGGCAGCGTCTCCGTCATGATCTGGAGAGAGCCAGACTGCTGGTGGAGCTGATCCGCAAGAGGGAGAAGCTAAAGAGAGAGACGGTCAGACACTCACATAAACACACACACACTCACACACACAATAATTTGTCAGGAATATTGCAGCGTTTCTTATTAAATGCAGATGAGTATTCTGCTTAAAGTGATGCGTCTCATAATCCTGAATCAAAACAACAACATCTCTTATCCGATTGGTGTTTACTGGTGTAAGGGGTGGGGTCAGCCGCCTGTTTACTCACATCAGATCCTCCAATAGCAAACCATCCAATCACTTCCAAACCCAATACATGTAAACACGATGCAACACAAGCCCCGCCCACATTATTCCCCATCCAGAGGAGGAGCCACTGCTGCTGGATGAAGAGCTTCAGACACACTGACTTGCTGTTAATCTGAGTGTGTGTGTGTGTGTGGGGGGTGTGTGCGTGCAGATTAAGGTGCAGGAGATGGCGATGGAGATGCAGCTCACTCCACTGCTGGTGTTGCTGCGCAGAACACTGGAGCAGCTGCAGGAGAGAGACACCAACAACTTCTTCACTGAGCCCGTACCGCTGAGCGAGGTACACACACACACACACACACACACTGATACACACACACTGATACATACACATGCACACACTGATACACATACACAATCATACACACTCACTCACATTCTTTCATTCATACAATTTACTCACTCACACACACACACACACACACACACAAACCCATGCGCACAGACATGACCACACAGATGCATACACACACTGATTCACAAACATACAGAGACTCATGTGCACAGACACACACACGCCCACATACAAACATTTGTACACATTTACTTATATATACTCATATAACATATAAACACACGCAGATGCATACATACAATGATACACACACACACACTTACTCACTCATGTGCACAGACATGGTCGCACACACACACATTCGTACACATTTAATTATATACACACACACTCATGTACACATGCACACACACACACACACACACACATACTCACTATTGCACGGACAGGCACACACACATACATTTGTACACATTCACTCATGTACACACACACACACACACACACACACATACTCACTATTGCACGGACAGGCACACACACATACATTTGTACACATTCACTCATGTACACACACACACACACACACACACACACACAGATGCTTACATAAACTGATACATACACACACTCATGCTCACATGCCTACGCACCTTCATATGCACAGACACACGCAAACAAACACACACAAACTTATGCACACACAAATGCATATGTACACTGATACACACACACACACATATACACAATCGTACAGATTTACTCATATACACATACTCATGTGCACAGACACACACATGCACACACACTCATAAGCAAAAACACATGCATATATATACACACACACACACACACACACACACACACACACACAGATGAATACATACACTGATACACACACACATACTCACTCATCTGCTTAGACAGATGCACATACACACAATCATACACATTTACTCATACACACACACACATGCACACACACATACACATAGATGGACACACACACACTTACCTAAACACATTCATACATATTCATATACACACACACACACACACACACATTTGTATACGCTGTATTGAATATTCCTGTGTGTGTGTGTGTGTGTGTGTGTGTGTGTGTGTGTGTGTGTGTGTGTGTGTGTGTTGTTCAGGTTCCGGACTATCTAGACCACATCGAGCGGCCGATGGACTTTCATAAGATGTGGAAGTGTGTGGAGTCGCACCGCTACCTGAGCTTCGAGGCGTTCGAGGGCGATTTCCTACAGATCGTCAACAACTGCCTGAAGTACAACGCTAAAGACACGGTGTTTTACCGTGCGGCGCTCCGACTGCGGGAGGCGGGAGGAGTGGTGCTGCGGCAGGCGCGCAGGCAGGCCGAGCGCATCGGCTTCGACTACGAGACGGGTCTGCATCTGCACCGAGAGCCCAGCCCCGAGAACACACACACACACCAGCGGGACAGAGAGCGGGAGCGCGTCTACATAGAGGGCGGTCAGTCACACACACACACACACACACACACACACACACACACACACACATGCAGTTTACTTCAGAGTTTCAGTGTTGTGCTGTGTTGATTGAATTGAACTTAATTGCTTGTAGTGTGTGTGTGTGTGTGTGTGTGTGTGTGTGTGTGTGTGTGTGTGTGTGTGTGTGTGTGTGTGTGTGTGTGTTGTGCACTGTATTGACTGTAATGGTGTTGTTGTGTGTGTCAGAGCTGCTGTCGGAGAGCTGGCGGCGCCTCCCTGCGGATGAGCAGCTGCAGATCCTGCAGAGCCGCTATGAGGAGGCGGCGTCCGGGAAACACAGCATCGGCCAGCAGCGCAGAGCCAAAGCGCTGAAGAAGGAGATGACGGCGCTGCGCAGGAAGCTGGCGCACCCACGCGACACACTCCTGCTGGACACACACTCTCACACACACTCACACGAGGCCGGACTGCTGGAGCGCGGAGCCACCATACACCACAGCACTGGAGGAGCCCGGCACGAGGAGGGAGAGAGCAGCGGCCACCAGATCAAAGGTGATTCACACACACACACACACACACCAACATGCACGGTGAAGCACACACACAACACAGAAAGAGATAGCAGCAGCCACCAGATCAAAGGTCACACACACACACACACACACACACACACACACACACGTGTTTAGACAGGCTTGTATGAATGATCTGTGTTTTGTGTGTGTTCTGCAGATCTGAGCTCCTCTTCTTCAGCTCTGGCTCCTGAAGTGGGCCGCCGCACCTCTGTCTTGTTCTCCAAGAAGAACCCTAAAGTCTCTGGTCCCCCGAAACGCCCTGGCCGGCCCCCGAAGAACCGCGAGGTGCTGCATGGCGCTGGGGTGTTGAGCTCCAGCCCCATCGGGCCCCCGCAGCTGCCCTCACTCACAGCTTCTCGCAAGAGAACACACAGCCCCCAGTCCAGCTCCAGCTCCGAGTCCGACAGCGATCACGAACACCTCATCCTGGGTACGTCTGACCTCTGACCCCACAATAACCCGCCAGCAGCAGCTTCAGGGACTGACGTTACACATCAGGACACATCTTAAAGTCTGAGTGAAATCCAAAGCCCCGCCTCCTACTCAATATTCCTATAAGGGAATGTTGCACAAAAGAAAGCCCCGCCTCCTACTCAATATTCCTATAAGAGTTTGTTGCACAAAAGAAAGCCCCGCCTCCTGCTTAATATTCTTAGAATGGAATGTTGCACAAAAAGAAAGCCCCGCCTCTTACTCAATATTCCTATAAGGAAATGTTGCACAAAAGAAAGCCCCACCTCCTACTCAATATTCCTATAAGGGAATGTTGCACAAAAGAAAGCCCCGCCTCCTACTCAATATTCCTATAAGAGTTTGTTGCACAAAAGAAAGCCCCGCCTCCTGCTTAATATTCTTAGAATGGAATGTTGCACAAAAAGAAAGCCCCGCCTCTTACTCAATATTCCTATAAGGGAATGTTGCACAAAAGAAAGCCCCGCCTCCTACTCAACATTCCTATAAGGAAATGTTGCACAAAAGAAAGCCCCGCCTCCTGCTCAATATTCTTAGATTGGAATGTTGCACAAAAAAAAGCCCCGCCTCCTGCTCAATATTTTTAGTATGGAATGTTGCACAAAAAGAAAGCCCCGCCTTCTACTAAATATTTTTAGAATGGAATGTTGCACAACAAAGGAAAGCCCCACCTCCTACTCAATATTCTTATAAGGAAATGTTCCACAAAAACAAAGCCCCGCCTCTTACTTAATATTCTTATTAGGAAATGTTCCACAAAAAGAAAGCCCCGACTCCTACTCAATATTCTTATGAGGGACTGATGCGCAAAGCCCTGGCCCTGCTCAATATTCCTACAAAGGATTGATGCACAAAATGTATGCCCTGCCCCCTAATTAATATCCCTACAAGGGAATGATGCACAAAAAGAAAGCCCCACCTCCTAATCAATACTTTTATAAGGCAATGTTGCACAAAATAATGCCCCACCTCCTACTTAATATTCCTATAAAGGAATGATGCACAAAAATAAAGCCCTGCCCCTTAATTAATATTCCCAATAGGAAATGATGGACAGAAAGCCCCGCCCCTACTCAATATTCCTATAAAGGAATTATGCTAAAAAATAAAACCCCGCCCCCTAATCAATATTCCTATAGGGGAATGTTGCACAAAAAGAAAGCTCCAGTTCCTTATCAATATTTATTGGTGGAAAGGTGCACAAAAATGATTAGTGCCCACTAATTAATATTCCTACAAGAGAAGAAAGCCCCGCCCCTCCTCAATATTTCTATGAGGGACTGATTGAGCAAAAACAAAGAAAAAAATGGCAGATAATGAGAAGATCTACAAGATAATAATGATGAATGAATATGAAACATATTAAATGTAAAAAGTGAAGAATTTGTGAGAAGATATATATAAAATATTTAAGTTGGAAAATAAAAATTAAATAGAAATTAGAAAAGAAATAGAAAAGAAATAATTAATTAAACAAATAAATACATCTTTTAAACAATGCAGTCTTAGTTTTGGGTCAGGGGTTTTACAGTGTAAAGCAGTGTTTTGCTGAATCCAGCCAGCTCGTTTCAAATGACTGCGATGGCTGCAGTTCCCACAAGGGGGAGACAAAGTAAAGCGTGGGTTTGCTTTCTCAATCTAAAGGTGATCTGAATAGGTTATGACAGTTCTTAAATAATTAAACACAGCAAGGCCCACATGTAGAAATTTAATACAAATGCCAATCACACATTTAACATACGAGGTCATTCTGTGGATTTCATATATATATCTATATATATTATATTATATATGACAGTTTATTTTTAGTTAATTAAACTACAAATATGCACATATATGTTCAAATATATTCACTATGCTTTTGTACTCATATTATGTACACATGATTTTACATAGTACATGAACGCTTATTACTCCATATTCCGGGTCATTTTTGTTTCTGTTGATGGCATTTTCGCCCTGTGTGTGTTACTCGCACTGCTCTCTTTAGTGCTCAGTTTGATAGATCATCAGCTTTATTTTATTCTCATTAAACATCAGTCAAATGCATCAAAAACACTTAAAATCAGAGGAAAGCCCCACACATCTCTCTGAATGAGTCAGATGTTTTCTGTTCAGAGCGGTGAATGCTGGGAAATCCCTCTATTAGAGCATGAGAAAACACACTTCTGTCACTACTGTAATGACACTACAGCACACACACACACACACACACACTTCCGCTCGTCCTTCACATACAGTCGAGGGCACGATCTTTCACTCTCCTGTGCAATATTTATTCTTTTTCAAATATTTCCCAAGAGATGTTTAACAGGGCAAGGACATTTTCACAATATTTTCTATAATATTTCTTCTTCTGGAGAGTCTTATTGGTTTTATTTTGGCTGAAGTATAAACACAATAACTTTTGAAATATTCTTTGGTTGAATATATATACTCTGAAGACGTGTATTAAATAGAGCAAGAGGATGTCACGCTGCCGTCTGTAGCTCCGCCCTCTTCTGAAAAGAGCACAATCTCATTTGCATTTAAAGCAACAGTCACCAAATGCCACAGTTAGGATCAAAGCCTGAAAGGGTCAGCTTCAGAGAGCTGGAGAGCATCATCTGTGGGGTATTCTCAGCTCAGACTCACACACACACACACACACACACACACTAGAGAGACGTATTTTACAGCTTATATAAAGAGGCAGAATAGGTGACCTTTAATATTATTATTCTCTGTACCGCTGTTTTGAAGTGACGTGTGTAATTAAACACAGGTGTGTAACTGTGTGTTTGTGTGTGTGTGTGTCAGATCTGCACAGTAATGGTTTTGGTGGAAGCGGTCAGCCGAAGACGGAGAGTTTTCTGGTGTACAGGAACGAACGCAGCCTGCCGAGATCCAGCTCCGACTCTGAGTCCACCAGCAGCAGTAGCAGCAGCGCAGCGTCTGACAGGACCAGGTACACACACACACACACACACATACACACATATATATGTAAATGAGTTATAAATGATTTAAATGAAAGCGCAACAGGACAGAAAGGTAAACACAGCCATTCAGAAGCACAGAATAGGTCACTCACTGCACTCCAGCACTATGCTGAGCTCTATCATCTAATGAACACAGATTACTGCTCTTGAACAGGATTCATGTAGATGCTGAATCACT
>NC_141028.1:61835000-61915000 GCF_052040795.2 Danio rerio
GTGTGCGCTCCACAGGCAGTGGCTGCCGCGCTCTAAGCTGGTTCCTCTGGGGGTGAATCAGGATCTGGATAAGGAGAAGATGCTGGAGGGCAGGAAGTCCAACATCAGGAAGTCCGTGCAGGTGGCGTACCACCGGGCCATGCAGCACCGCAACAAGGTGCAGGGAGACCCCAGCAGCGACACCAGCGACACTGACTGACACACACACACACACACACTCTCCTCTCTCCTCTGGTGCTAAAGAGCTTTAGTCTGACATCACGTCTGTACGTCTCTTTATGTGTGTGTGTGTGTGTGTGTGTGTGTGTGTGTGTGTGTGTGTGTGGGGGGCTGTGAGCATGAAAATAAAGACACACACCACACATAGACATCTCACAGACACACACACACACTCATTAATTTCACACTACAGTCAGAACTCAACACACATGAGCATAATCAGTGCTGACCACAGAACAACATCCAGACTGTAACACACGTGTGAAAACACATGCCCAGACTGAGCCCCGTGTGTGTGTGTGTGTGTGTGTGTGTGTGTGTGTGTGTGTGTGTGTGTGTGTGGTCTAGTAAATGAAGCTCCTCCTACACTCGAGTGCTGAGGATGCAAAAGGTGTGCAGGTGAATCTCGCTGATGTATTTATTTGTTCTTCCAGTCCACATTTGTTGCGTTTGTGTGTGTGTGTGTGCATGAGTGTGTGTGTCCTGTATCCCCCTCGTGCTCTGTGTTGTTGATGAAGCAGAATCATGACTAGCGGTGGTCTGATCATGTGCCAGTTCTGTCACTGTAGATCTTTTATATATGTATAAATAACACACGCCATAGACTTTAATAAAATGGGTTGAGTTTTGTACAGCGCTGTCCTCTGTGTGTGTGTGTGTGTGTGTGTGTGTGTGTGTGTGTGTGTGCGTGCGTGCGTGCGTGCGTGCGTACATGCGTGCGTACATGCGTGCGTGCGTGCGTACATGCGTGCGTGCGTGCGTGTGTGTAATGGTGAGGTTACTCATCAGACTCACATTATCAGCATTTAACACTGAGTAAAGCTCATGAGCTGTGCCTGAGCTGATGGTTTGCTAATATATCAGTTCCCAGTGTTGATCAGGAACTCCTTTTAATATGATAATATTCCTTCTGTCGCGTGCTTTTGCTTTTAGTTAGAACACAACTTAAATCAGCCTTAAAATCAGCGTTTAGGCTCAATAGTCAGACTCGCTCCTGTTGCTCATCAATCTGGCAACCTGCACCTGCGTGTTTTGATCCTGGACTGCAATACCTAGTTCAACCACCGGGTGTCAAACTCACACACTGCAGCTTTAAAGAGCTGTTCACCCAGAGCACAGAATCACAACATGCCCACGACTATCAGGTGTTCCCTTTAATAATAGTAATACATTAGAGGGTGACCTACTACTTCCAATGAGATGTATGCTGTGCTATCCCATAATGCACCGCAAGATAATTCGTCAATGTGAGCGATGCTAATTACACTACACGGGTAGGTCATGTGATCATGACAATTAGAATGTCTGAATTACACTCACACTCGCATTTATACGACACACACTGCCCGACAGAAGCCTTTTAGTCAATCCTAGTTGTAAGAGCAGCGGATAATAACTGGACTACTAGATCAGGGGTCACCAATCCTGGTCCTGGAGGTCCGGTGCCCTGCAGGGTTTAGCTCCATCTTGCCTCAGCACACCTGCCTGGGTGTTTCAAGTGTACCTAGTAGGAGCTTGATCAGCTTGTTCAGGTGTGTTTGATTAGGGTTGGAGCTCAAATCTGCAGGACACCGGCCCTCCAGGAACAAGCTTGGTGACCCCTGCTCTAGATGATCGGGTGTAAACGTGTCAGAAGGTGGATTTCTCTGCTGGATCATCTGCTGATCTGCATCAATCATCACCAATACTGCTGAAGACCTACTGGAACCAGCATGGACCAAGATTCTCACAGAAATCAGTCAAGTTTGGTGAAGGAGAGATCATGGTTTGGTTCAGTATGGGGGCGTGCGAGAGATCTGCAACATCAACAGCCTGAGGTATCAAGACATCTGTGCTGCCCATTACATTACAAACCACAGGAGAGGGACAATTCTCCAGCAGGATAGCGCTCCTGCTCATACTTCAGCACAAGCGTCAGCGTTCAGTTTAAACATCTGTTTCCCTGTGGAGAGAATGAGCAGCATCACCTTCTCTACTGTTAATCAGGAATCTGGTTACCTGCTAATGTCTCCAGTTTGAGATGGGTGGATTGCTGTAAAGCACAGGTGTCAAACTCAGTTCCTGGAGGGCCGCAGCTCTGCACAGTTTAGTTCAACCCTAATTAAACACACCTGATCAAACTAATTGAGTCCTTCAGGCTTGTTTGAAACCTACAGGTAAGTGTGTTGGAGCAGGGTTGGAACTAAACTGTGCAGGGCTTCGGCCCTCCAGGAATTGAGTTTGACACCCCTGCTGTAAACAGTGTGAAGTAATGAAGTGTGAATCCACTAGTGTCAGAAATAAAAGCCGGAGGAGAAACAGAGCTCAGACGTGACACACACACACACACCTGTCGGACAGGTTCTTCCTCCTGTGGCTCACACACACACACACACCTCCGTCATCTTGCTGTGTTTGGCTGTAATTACTGACTGTTCCTTTCATTAACTCACAGACGCTGAATTATGAGCCGTGCTTCTGTGCAAATATTGAACCAGAGCTGTTTCCTTCACATCGATTCAGGACAGTCAATATTATATATGCTGCACACTGCAATCAAGAGCATACGAGTCGTGCCAGCTATCAAATGATTCAAACACACACACACACACACACACACACACACAGTTCAGGTCAGAATTATTATTCCCCCAATTTCTGTTTATCAGAGAGCAGATTTGCCCAACACATCTCTAATCATAACAGTGTTCATAACTCATCTGTAATAACTGATGTGTTTTCTCTTCTCCATGATGACAGCACATAATATTAGACTAGATATTCTTCAAGACACTAGTGTTCAGCTTACAGTGACATGTAAAGGCTTCACTAGGGTAATTAGGGTAAAGTTAGGGTAATTAGGCAAGTCATTGTATAACAGTGGTTTGTTCTGGAGACAATCCAACACTAATATTGCTGAAGGGGCCAATAATATTGAGCTTAACATGGTTTAAAAAATAAAATGCTAATTTTATTCTATCCGAAATAAAACAAATTAGACTTTCTTCAGAAGAACAAACATTATCAGACACACTGCGAACATTTCCTCAATCTGCTCAACATATTTTATAAAGAAAACAAATACAAAGGGGTGATAATAATTCTGACTTCGACTGTACATGTTCCCATGCAACACTGAATTTACACACACACGGACTTGCTCGCTTAGGTAAACAGTTCAGACTGCCGCAGTGTAATCTTATCTAGGCGTCATCTAAGAACAGTGTGTGTGTGTGTGTGTGTGTGTGTGTGTGTGTGTGTGTGTGTGTGTGTGTGTGTGTGTGTGTGTGTGTGTGTGTGTGTGTGTGTGTGTGTGTGTGTGTGTGTGTGTGTGTGTGTGTGTGTGTGTGTGTGTGAACAATCACCTCTGGTCATGGACATCTGCTAAAAGAAAAATGCTTCTTTTATCTGGAGTTTTTTTGTTGTTTCTAGTCCAAATATTTACAAAATCTTAATTCATGAAGCATTTTCTAGACAAGAACAACATATAGTGCTGTTTTCAGACATAAATGAAGAGAGTTTGTATGTAATCTGCCAATGGGGTGAGCAAAATAAGATCATTGATAATGCGCAACTCTGGTTTGCACTTATTTGCCATATACCCTTAATGTCATTGTATTGCTCACAATTTTATTCTTTATGCATATTTTCAGACCACATTTCATGTAGAATTGTAAAGAATTTCTACTTCTTGTATTAATATTATATGTTAGGCACTTGTAGGGTCTGAGAGTAACGTAATATTGATTTTCTCCACGCCCTGTACATGTGGCTGAATTGACAATAAAGCTGACTTTGACTGAAAAAACAGATTATTAATGTTGTTTTGAGGAAATTCTCTCTTCATTTGACTCATTATTTCTGAAAGCAACACTATCCTTCTTACTTGTCTGAAAGCTTCTTGATGTAAGAGTTTTTAGATATTTGTACCAGAAACACGACAGAATCTATGGGTGCATTTCTCAGTGTGAGTGATTGTCGGCTTCGTCTTCAGTCGTAACGCTGATCTTCAAAGACTTCCCCAGGAAAGAGCTGATGTGCATGTTATTATCAGAGATCAGTCTGAGGTGAACAGCAGCTCTTCTCGACTCTCACGTTAGCATCTGCAGTGTGTAGACGAGCAGATAACAGACCAGCACAGCCACAGCTGCAGATACTGTACGCTGCTCGGTACACCAGCAGATGCTATCACAGCTGGCCACTATAACACCGAGCACATCACGGCTGATCTCTGTGTTAAAGCAGGACTGAAACATGCTAGTGACATCAAACACTGTGCATGAGAGCAAACTGATGCACTAAAGCCTGCAACAGCACATCCAGCAAGCGTGTAGAGATGTAGGAACTGCACTGGCTTGATTCAGGTCTTACCTAATGGTACTGTTATCAATATGCATCATTCACACTGTGGTGTACCGCTAGGCTCAGTTCTTGGTCCCTTGCTTCATTATATATGCTGCCGCTATAGACATCATTAAACAGATATTTTCCACTCATGCAGAAGATAATACACATAAAGCATCAGCAAACCTTTCTCAACACCGCAGGAATGACTCTTCTGGCTTTTACCTGCTTTCTGCAACCTTTCTTCACCAGACTCGAAGTCCGCTGGTGTGTGTAGCAAGCTAACTTACTGGGCAAACTGGTGACATCGGTAAAGCCGTCCACATGGAGGTAAGCTGGTAAGCGTGAAAAGGATTGGCATCATAGCACCCTGTAGCATTCATTTAAATACGAAATGCAGCCATACATAGCTCTGGCTACATAATTCACCATCTCCAGAAATGTGTACGCGGGTACACTTTCAGAATGAGTCTGTGTGTGAAAAGTGAGCAGTGAAGTTCTACTCATGTGGTAATCCATGCTTGGAGCATTCAGAATGATTCTGTTTGCATTATTACAGCAACATTCATGCCAACAGTCTGATAAACATACACAGAACATGTTAAATGGATGTAATGCTATATATTATATGACTCTTTAATATCTCTGCTGATGCTCTGTTGAGTTGATGTGGGTGTGTTTGATCACAGGGTTGGGAAACGCTGTACTGAAGACATTTAAGCAACATGCTAAAACAAGCCAAGTGTTGAGTCAGGTTAGCAACACGCTAAATATACATGCTAAATGGCTAACACGTTGGTGGGTCATCTTTGGGTGAATTATTACATCTCTGAAAAACTGGGTCAATATATTAGAAGTTATTGACTGTGTGAAGTGTTTATAATTAACTTATGAAGAAACGGTTTAGAGTAACATCAGTGGCATAACTAGCACACAAGAGTGTGTCAACACTGCGGAGTGGGTATAAGCGTGGTGTTTGAAGTAAAACTGCGCTTACCCTGATGACACTTTTGAAAGGGTATAGTGAATATAGTGTAGGGTTAATTAGTCTGCTGTCTGGAGTATAGCGGCTGTTTATGACTGACGTATCTGATCTAATAATATACTGATGTACACTTGCTTCCTGAACCCGTATCAGTTTGAGTTCTTGTTATTTGAGAGATTTTTCATTTCCTGGTGGACAATAACTGCAGAGACAGAAACACTGTAATTACCGTAAGCACATTTCCACATTATACATCAAAACCCAAACACTATAAAGTGATCAAAGCACTTAATACAGTTCCCTGCTAAAAAATCCAGCTTAAACCAGCCTAGGCTGGTTGGCTGGTTTTAGCTGGTCGACCAGGCTGGTTTTAGAGGGGTTTTGGCCACTTCCAGGCTGGTTTCCAGCCATTTCCAGCCTGGTCTTAGCTGGTCAGGCTGGAAAATGACCAGCTAAATCCAGCAAAAACCAGCTTGACCAGCCTGGTTTAAGCTGGACATAGCTGGTTTTGGCTGGGCTCCCAGGCTGCTAGGCTGGTCCAGCTGGTTTTAGCTGGTCATCTCCCAGCCTAACCAGCTAAGACCAGGCTGGAAATGGCTGGAAACCAGCCTGGAAGTGGCCAAAACCCCTCTAAAACCACCCTGGTTGACCAGCTAAAACCAGCCAACCAGCCTAGGCTGGTTTAAGCTGGATTTTTCAGCAGGGTTATCAATACCATCTGAATATTCTGGTGTAATATTTCTGACTACACTTGAAATCGGTGTATGTGTTAACACTAATCTGTGCCATTATATTAAGAGTACTTAGGAAGCACATTTGGGGAAAATACTTATACATAATGTGTTTATAACTATTACATTACTAATATCCAGCATGAAAACATACTATAGTAACATATAGTAAATATTACAGTGCCTTCAAACCATACTACAGTAAAGCACTTCAATCAGCTGTGGTGATTCTACAGTTACTATGGTAACAACAACTACAGTAATCAATCTGTTGCGGTGATTCTACAGTTGCTATGGTAACACAATAACTTAACTAATTGATCTGTTGTGGTGATTTTACAGTCGCTATGGTAACACAACAACTACAATAATCAATCTGCTGTGATGATTCTACAGTTGCTATGGTAACACAACAACTACAGGAAATGATCAGTCATGGTGATTCTACAGCTGCTACAGTAATATAAACAGATGACCTGTATAATAACTGTAATATATATTATAGTACAACACACCACAGTTTACTGCAGTAAACACTCGAGTACTCTACAGTATTAGTTTATCAGTTCACTATAGTTAACACTGCAGCATGCTGGAACATTCATAATCAAAGAACTGTAAATACTGTAGAGTAAAATGCACGTTACTATAGTATGGGTAAAACACTGTGCTCTATAAATCAGTGTAGTGTTTTCCCGCGTGTGCATGTTTTTGCCTGTATTTGGGTATTTTAAGGCGGAAGTGGGTGACCTTTTGATCGAGGCGGCGGATTCCGGAGTTTTGCGTCACTCTCGCGTTTCTCCTCCTCCTCCAGACTGAAGAGAGAGAGAGAGTGTATGAGTGTGTGTGTGGAGTCTTAGAGGTGCTCGAGTGTGTGTGTATGAGTGTGTGTGTTTCAGCATGTTCTCCGTCCCTCGGCTGCTGTTGCTGCTGCTGCTGCTGGAGATCTCCACGAGCTTGAGGAAGATCAGCCGACACAACGCGCTCAGAGTCCGACAGGTGACACACACACATACACAGCCATACAGGTGACACATACACACACACATACATACAATCAGCGCGGCCGCACATCTGAACACACCCTACACACACTCTCTCTCTCCTGGTATACACACTAAACAATACCATAGAGCACTTCATGATTTAATGTGGGAAATTGTAGAAGCCTATACCCATATAGAACTGTACTAGGTACTAATTTATAGTAAGTACTATAGTGTTTTGTACAATACTAAAGTACAAGTGTGTTAGTACACTGTACAGTAGCCATTTACAAATGTATTACGTACTGTAGTATACTTTAGTTTTTACTACAGCAAACTGTGGTGTATTGTAGTATGATATACCCTACAGCTGTAAAGCACTACAGCACTGGCTCATTTGTTTATATTACTGTAGTTGAAGTTACCATAGCAACTGTAGAATCACCACAACAGATCAATTAGTGTAGTTGTTGTGTTACCATAGCAACTGTAGAATCACCACTACAGATCAATTAGTGTAGTTGTTGTGTTACCGTAGCGACTGTAGAATCACCACAACAGATCAATTAGTGTACTTTACTGTAGCATGGTTAAAAAACACTACAGTATTTACTATAAACTATCATTTTTAATGTGGTATTTCAGGAGTATATTGTAGTATTCAGTTCATGTTACTGCTGTATACTCCAGTATATATATAGTAAGTTGATAAACTGTAGTAAATAATGCATTATACGTTAAAAGCCACTACATTAGAGTGTGGTATACAGTCTCGTTAGTATAGTATTTAATTATCTTCATTGCTGTGTCCTCTTTATTTGTGTGTGTGTGTGTTATACTCATGTGATTATAATACAGGTATAAGTGATGATGCGCTGGAGAGTGTTCGAGCTTCATTATTTCCAGTAATGTGTGGTGAACACTCCAGCGCTCTGCGTCATCATCGGTGTGCGCTGTGGAAAGAGCACATCAGATGTGTGTGATGTGGTCAGCGTTGTGTGTGTGTGTTCTTGTGATCGATTATTGCTGATTAAACTGAAAATACAGTGCGCTCATACAGTACTGAATAATGCGCACACACACACACACACGAGTTACACTCTCAGACACAATTCAGGAATGTGTGCAAAACAATGTGCGACACGGTGGCTCAGTGGTTAGCACTGTGGCCTCACAGCAAGAAGGTCTCTGGTTTGAGTCTCAGCTGGGTCAGTGTGTGTTTCTGTGTGGAGTTTGCATGTTCTCCCCGTGTTGGCGTGGGTTTCCTCCGGGTGCTCCGGTTTCCCCCACAGTCCAAACACATGCGCTATAGAGGAACTGATCCCTTTATGCATCAGGGGTCGACACAGCGGAATGAACCGCCACTATTCCAGCATGTGTTTTTCACAGCGGATGCCCTTCCAGCTGCAACCCAGTACTGGGAAACACCCATACACATATTCACACACACACACTTATACACTATGGCCAGTTCAGTTGATCAGTTCCCCTATAGCGCATGTGTTTGGACTGTGGGGGAAACCGGAGCACCCCCACGCCAACACGGGGAGAACATGCAAACTCCACACAGAAACACCAACTGACCCAGCCAAGACTCAAACCAGCGACCTTCTTGCTGTCAGGCGATTGTGCTACCCACTGCACCACCATGACGCCTTATTTTGATTATTATGTTCTGAAACACACTAACCCCTCTCTCTCTCTCTCTCTCTCTCTGTCTGCAGGAATGGAGTGATGTTGGTAAGTCGTTGCACAATCCCTCATTTCGCAATGTTTTCATTGTTTCGGCAGTCTTGAGTGTTTGACATGTCAACTGTAGATCTGTGAAAACACACGTCGTGCTGTCTTCATTGTGTGTGTGTGTGTGTGTACTCTGAACAGTCTCTGAGCGAGCTTCAGGTTTCAGTCAGCAGTTTCAGCGTTTAGTGCTACAGAAGAGTGTTCAGTATAATCAGGAGGAAGTTGACCTGGTGTTCAATATCTTTATGAAGAGTCTGTAATAACTGTAGTGACGAGCTGAACTATTAATACAGCTTTACAGCATCAGTGAGCTCTACAGAATAATCACACTTGTTGACTTTGAGCAGAGTCTTCATCAGATATTTGAGCTGAACTGAGCTGAAGACTCTGGATCTGCTCTACAGCTGATAATACAGTAAATGCATGTGCTTAATAAAGAGCGCAGTTTCTGCAGGACGTGTCGTTTCTCTGGTTCACTGTTACTGTAGGAGTTGGTGAGGTGCTGGGGTGTTTTCTGATGTCAGTCACTCATCAGATCTGCTGTTGTGTTTCTGTTCAGCTGATCCTGCATCAGTCACTCTCTTATTTATATCAGCACTTTGGATCATTTCACACTGATTCTAAACACTGCTGATATTCACTGTATCGTGGCTGCGTGTTTGTGATGTGTGTGTGTGTGTTGAACAGTTGCTGATCTCCCTGAGCTGCAGCTGCAGACGGTCCTCTTGGATCAGGAGGTGTGTGTTCGTGTTCGACTCTCCATCAGGCCTCTCTGTACGTACAGCATCATATTTATATTCATATTCATCATCTACATCACTCTTCATCTTCACTTGTTCTTCACTCTTTCATCCACCGCTCCTGTGTTCTTCTCCGTAGTGTCCAATGAAACACTGGAGATCATCTTCAATAACTCTGAGATGGAGACATTAGACACACTGACCATCAGGAGAAAAAACACACTGCTCTTGGTATGTCTGACCATAACATAACACTAACATAACCATAACATTAAAATAACAATGACGTAACACTAACACAACAATATCATAACATAACACTAAAATAACAATGACATAACCATAACAATAACAATAACACTAAAATAATGACAATAACATAACACTATCACAACACTAACATATCCATAACAATAACATAACACTAACATAAGAATAACATTACAATAACATCCATAACAATAACATAACATAACACTAACATAAGAATAACATTACAATAACATATCCATAACATTAAAATAACAATGACATAACCATAACAATAACATAACCATAACAATAACATAACATGACACTAAAATAACTGTAACATAACACTTAACATTACAATAACATAACTATAACCATAAGAATAACAATAACACTAAAATAATAACAATAACATAACACTAACACAACACTAACATATCCATAACAATAACATAACATAAGAATAACATTACAATAACATATCCATAACATAACATAACACTAACATAAGAATAACATTACAATAACATATTCATAACATATCATGACAATAACATAATCATATCATAACACTATAATAATCCTAATATAATACTAAAATAACCATTACGCTAACGCTAATCTAACACTAGCATTAGCATAGCCCAGTGTTTAGCATGGTAAAGCTGGTTCTGAGCCTGGATTGTAAATCTGTCACTCCTTCACGGTCACAGTTGTGTCCAGAGCTGTGCTTCATACAGTCGCACTCTCCAGCTGTTTCACTTCATGTGTGTTTGCTGGTGTGTTTGTCAAGACTGCATAAACGTCACGCTCCATCTGTTCAACATTTGCATCATATATGGGTTAGTGTTAGCTGCTCAGAGTTATTATTTAACTACAGCTGAAATCATAAAGCTCAGTCATGCTGCTGCTCCCTGGGCTGATTAATGAGCACTCCATGAGTCAGGAGCATGGTTTAACATCTCAAGATCACAAGTAAAAACATAGTAAAACATAGTTAGTCTTGAGGTATACAATTGATTCATACAGTTAATTCTGTGTGTGTGTGTGTGTGTGTGTGTTTTCTCCTCCTCCAGTGGAACAGCAGTGCTGGTGATCAGTTTTTTCAGCCGTACAGAACTAAACTCCAGATGAATGAAGCGAGCGCAGAGTCACAGCAGGCCTTCGTAAGTGATCGTCTGTGTGTGTGTGTGTGTGTGTGTGTGTGTGTGTGCAGTGTTTTTGACCCTGTTTCTGTCTCTCTGTCGTCTTCTAGTGGATCCTGCGCTATAACTGTTTCTCAGCTCAGTCTGGATCTGTTGTCTCAGTCTCTGCTCACAGAAATGACCAGCCACTCATCACAGCATCCCACACCGTCCAGCACACAGGTGTCCATCTGTCTGTCTGTGTGTGTGTGTGTGTGTGTTTGTGTGTCCTTTTTCTTTAAACTGGAATGATAAACAACTAATTTAGTATAATTTACAGTAAACTAAATCCATTGTTAATATAAAATAGTGCAAAACTCTTAAATATGAATGAGAACATTTGATTCTGTTACTAATTGTTGTTTAATTTATTGTAAAATTTTCAACCAATAACAGCATCGATGACAGCAGAGATGAGAATAACAGAGTCGACGGTAACAGAGTTGACGAGTAATAGAGTCAACTAGTAATTGAGTCGATGGTATCAGAGTTGACAATAACAGTCGACGGTATCAGAGTTGACGATGACAGAGTCAACTGTAACAGAGTTGACAATAATAGAGTTGAGGGTAACAGAGTTGACAAGAACCGAGTCAACGATAACAGAGTTGACGATAACAGAGTAGACGGTAATAGAGTCGAGGGTATCAGAGTTGATATTAACAGAGTTGACAATAACAGAGTCGACGGTAACATAATTGACGGTAACAGAGTCGAGGGTATCAGAGTTGACGATAACAGAGTCTACGGTAACATAATCAACGGTAACAAGGTCGACGGTAACAGAGTCGAGGGTTACAGATTCGACTGTATCAGAGTTGACGATAACAGAGTCGACGGTAACAGAGTTGACGATAACAGAGTCGATGGTAACAGAGTCGATGATAGCAGAGTCGACGATAATAGAGTCGATGGTAACAGTGTCGACGGTAACAGAGTCGACGGTAACAGAGTCAATGGTATCAGAGTTGATGATAACAGAGTTGAAATCTAGAATCACCCCCTGACTGACTGTGTGTGTGTGTGTTTCAGCAAAGCCTGAGGAACCTGTTCCTGAAGCCAGAATCACAGTGGATGAGCAGGAGAAACGCTTCAGTCTTCTGATGAAAACACAGCAGATCACCAAGATCAGCCTGTGCTACAAACACTCCTCTGCTGAGTGTGTCGAGATAAAACACCACGGCCAGGTAAACAACACACACACACACACACACGCGCACACACACACCTGAGCTTCAGAACCACTGTACACTAGCTGAGATTAACCACTGTTAGAACCACTGCAGAACACGGTAACACGCTACTTGAAGATGTGTTCATAAGACTGTCACGAACCCGTCATAATCATGTCATGCATGTGAATTTATTTTACGCATGTTTATAGCTACTCTTATTAGCTGTTATTCACTCAGTTGTAACCTGCCGTTACCAAGACAAAAAACGATCATAAATCTGTCATAAACATGATCATCGTGAGGCATTATGAATATGTCATGATTATAAAGGGCTCATGACAGTCTTACGAACACCCCTTCAAGTAAAGAGTCACCAACAACACCTTCACTGCTGCTGAGGGGAAACACAGTGAACATTGCCGGCTGCTTCAGCGGTGGTCTGGCTCATTTTAAGGTCGCTGAATGCTGTAGAGGTTTGGGTTGTTGTGAAGGTTAAGGTTAGTGAAAGGTTTTGTCATATGGGTCATTTGAAAGGTTAAAGGTTAATGAGAATGTTTAGTGGTTTGGGCACGTTTAAGGAGAAACTACTGTACACTTTCACTCTGCATACACATATGCGTATGATCTTTATTAAGCTCGGCTAACATTAGCCAATGCAGCTGTTCAGATCGGCTCACATAGTTGCATTAAGAGGAATAAAAGCAGCAGCAGGGGTTAATTGTTAATTGTAATTTTTATATTAAGCAGTCTATCGTGTAATGTCTAAACCTGAAAGCCCAGAGTGTCCGGTGTTAGTGCTTTATGATGGTCCGCTACGCTCTCTCTCATGCTGTGTTGATGTATTTGATGAGGAATTGATGAGTGAATATTGTTCTGAGAGATATCTGCCTGTGTTTGTGTTTCAGGTTGATCCACAGGAGCGTCCAACGCTGAACCTGAGCTTCCCTCACCTGGTGCCGTGTGTGTGTGTTCAGGTCTGCATCACTTCACTCTGAGTGTGTGTGTGTGTGTGTCTTAGAAACACATGACATCAGCATTATTCTGTTTACAGCTGTGGTTTACTGGAACTGATGTCAAACGAAAAACTGAGTGTCCCTTAAAAGACAGGATCCTGCCACGTGAGTCACGTTTCTGCATCTGTGTGTGTGCGTACAGTACCTTGTGTACCAAATGTCCCCACAAATATAGCAAAACCAGTAGATTATTTATCATTTTTGAGATTCTGACTCATAAATCAGTGTTTACTGCGAGGGTTGAGGAGAAAATATACAGTCTCCAGTGTGTGTGTGTTTGTGAGAGAGAGTGTGTGTGTGTTTGTGTGAGAGAGTGTGTGTGTTGCTGTAACTCCTCTGTGGACACTCCTCAGTAAGTCTGGAGGATTGATCCCTCACAGTGTTTACAGACGTTAGTGTGTGATCATATAAAGAATTGATCCACACACAGTTCCCAGAAGTCTTTAACTCTGAAGTCAGATGTGCTGCTGCAACGTTTGAGATGAGTCTGATCAAAACATCCTGCATGATGCAGCTCTACATGTTAGTGTTGTTGAGATTATTGACACTCCACCAGAGACTAATGCAACCTGTTGGATTAAAACACACGTCACCGCGTGAACTTGTGTGTTTATCTCTCTCTGTCTTCTGATTATATAATATAATACAGTTCTTCTGGGCAGGTTGGGCTTTGGTGAGCACAGAAACCCTCCTAAAGCCTCAGCGGGTGTTTGATTGGGCTGAAGTGAAACTCTGCGGTTCCCTGAGCTGTGTATTTGAGCTCCTGCTGCCATCTGCTGCTGGTTTCAGTGTAACAGCTGAAAATGCTGATGAAGGGAGAGTTCAGTCAACAGTGATCATTTACTCACTATTTATTTTCCCTTTCTTCTGTTGAACACCAAAGAAGATATTTAGAAGAATGCTGAAAACCTGTAACCATTGACTTCCTTAGTAGGAAAAACAAATAGTGTGAAAGTCAATGGTGACCGGTTTCCAGCATTCTTCAAAATATCTTCCTTAGTGTTCAACAGAAAAAAGGAAATCATAAATGTTTGGAACAAGTAAACGGCGAGTAAACCATGACAGAATTGGCATTTTGGGTGATATTTTGGACAAAAATGAAAAGAAAGAGCCTGAAACAGGTTTGGAGGATGAGTTGATGATGACAGGTCTTTAATTTCTGGGTGAAATGATCCTTTAATATGCAGTCTTCAGTATACAACAGGCCAAACCAGCTCTGAAACACAGTCAGCATGCAAAATTATGTGTCTTAATTTAGCACATTTAATCTAATTAATCTATAATTTTAAATTAAACACTTGCCCAAATGATAGATTCTAATGATTACGTGTGTTTTTCTTAAGGGAAAGCATAGTGTGCAGAATTGTTCACCCCCCTGTGCAATATTTATTTTTCATCCAGTATTTTCCAAATGATGCTGAAGAGATTGAGGAAATGTTCTCAGTATTCTGGAGAAAGTCTGATTTGTTTTATTTCAGCTACAATAAAAGCAGATTTTAATAGTTTTAAAAGTCATGTTAAGCTCAATATTATTGGCCCCTTCAGCAATATTAGTGTTGGATTGTCTCCAGAACAAACCACTGTTATACAATGACTTGCCTAATTACTCTAACTTTACCCTAATTACCCTAGTGAAGCCTTTACATGTCACTGTAAGCTGAACACTAGTGTCTTGAAGAATATCTAGTCTAATATTATGTGCTGTCATCATGGAGAAGAGGAAATAAATCAGTTATTAGAGATGAGTTATTAACACTGTTATGATCACAAATGTGCTGGAGAAATCTGAAATAAAAAGTAAAAGAATTCTAATTGAACAGGATGGTGAAGAGTACATTCTCCCCAAACTCCACAGAATATCCCAGTATATAGTATAGCCAGATAACTGTGTGTGTGTGTGTGTGTGTGTGTGTGTGTGTGTGTGTGTGTGTGTGTGTGTGTGTGTGTGCAGATGGAGGTGATGTCCTGTCCTCCAGTTCTGTTGAACTCTATGGCTCTGTTCTGCTTTGGAAGCCTCTCTGTCCCTCTGACCAATCCGATCCCTCCATCTCCCTCTGCTGGCGAATCAATGCCCAGGACCCTCACTGTGTCCCCGCCCCCAACGGCACCCTTCAGGGGTCAAACCTGGTGTGTTTAGATGATCATCTTCATCATCATCATCAGTGCATTTCATACAGAATCTGCTGCTTGAATTTCATGCTTATTTTGATTTTTTTCATCAGGAGTATGATGTGTCGGCAGTGGACAAACACCCTCAGATGTGTGTGCAGGTCAGACTCACACACACACACACACACACAGTAATGCGTGACTCAAAGCTATTTGTGTTTCTCATGCGTCTGCATGTTTTCAGGTTTCTCTGAACAGCAGTCGGCGGCTCTTCTGTCCATTCCAGTCAGGTGAGCGTGTGGAGATGCTGTCCTCCTGTCTCTGATGTGTGTCTGCTGTCTCTAATGTGTCTCTGGTGTCTCCAACGTGTCTCTGGTGTGTCTCTGATGTCTCTAATGTGTCTTTGATGACTCTCAGATGTCTCTAATTTGTCTCTGGAGTCTCCAGTGTGTCCCTGGTGTGTCTCTGATGTCTCTTAATGTGTCTCTGCTGATTCCAAGGTGTCTCTGTTGTGCCCCCGATGTCTCTATGGGTCCCTGATGACTCTCTGATGTCTCTCAAGTCTCTCTGATGTCTCTAATATGTCTTTGGTTTCACCAAATTATCTCTGGTGTATCTTCTGTGTCTCCAATGGACTCTCCGATGTCTCTTATGTCAAATGTGTCTCCAACATGTCTCTGGTGTGTCTCCAATGTCTCTAATGTGTCTCTGATGACTCTTTGATGTCTCTAATGTGTCTCTGGTGTCTCAAATGTGTCTGTGGTATGTCTCCAATGATGACTCTCTGATATCTCTCATGTCTCTCTGGTGTCTCCAACGTGTCTATGGTGTGTCTCCAATGTCTCTAATGGGTCTCTGATGACTCTCTGGTGTCGCCAACGTGTCTCTGGTGTCTCAAATGATGACTCTCTGATGTCTCTCATGTCTCTCTGATGTCTCTAATGTGTCTCTGGTGTCTCCAACGTGTCTCTGGTGTGTCTTTGATGTCTTTAATGGACTCTCTGATGTCTCTTTTGTCTCTAATGTGTCTCTGATGTCTTCAATGTGTCCCTGGTTTGTCTCCCATGTCTCTAATGAGTCTCTGATGACTCTAACGTGTCTCTGGTGTGTCTTCGATGTCTTTAATGGACTCTCCAATGTCTCTTTTGTCTCTAATGTGTCTCTGGTGTCTCCAACGTGTCTCTGGTGTGTCTCCGATGTCTCTTTTGTCTCTAATGAGTCTCTGATGACTCTAACGTGTCTCTGGTGTGTCTTCGATGTCTTTAATGGACTCTCCGATGTCTCTTTTGTCTCTAATGTGTCTCTGATGTCTTCAACGTGTCCCTGGTGGGTCTCTGATGACTCTCTGACGTCTCTCATGTCTCTCTGATATCTCTGATATTTATCTGGTGTCTCTGACGTGTCTCTGATGTCTCGATTGTGTCTGGGTTGCGTCTGTGTCCTCATGTCTGCATCTGTGATGTGTCTGATGTTTCTGAAATGTCTCTGATGTCTCGGTTATGTCTCTTGTCCTCATGTCTCCATCTGTGATTTGTCTCTGATGTCTCTATTGTGTCTCGGTTGTGTCTCTGTCCGTGTGTGTCTCCAGAGGGCCGCTCTGAGTGGTCCGTGATGCTGGTTTCGGGGTCTCTGCATCTGCATCTGCAGCTGAAGACTAACACTGATGCTAATTTCTCCGCTCAGCTGTGCCACAGAGATGGAGACATGTGTGCATCCATAGGACCAGTCGTCTCCCGCACAGTGGTCAGTGGTGCTTTTCTGGACCTGGGGGCTTTGTTTAGAGTGTGCACACATCAATGGATTGGACATGGGTTTTATCAGACACACGGTTCAGTTCATAAATAACTCTAAAATGTTGATAGAGCCACATTAGCATACACATTAAAACACAACCACTGATTCAGTTGGTGTGTGTGTGTGTGTGTGTGTGTGTGTGTGTGTGTGTGTGTGTGTTTAAGAGTACACATCGAGATAAGAAACTGTGTTAGGCGCATACAGAAATCTGAGTATTGTGCATGTTCCTCTGTGCAGACAGGAGGCGCTGTAGAGTCACAGATCAGTGTTTCCCTGCCCTTCCTCTCCTCTGGACTCTGTGTGCAGGTAATGCTGTCTGCGTCTCACACTCACACTGAAGGATGTGTTCCTCCACATGCACGTTATGCAGTGTACACTACTGTTCACAAGCTTTCTTTTTAAACACATTACCTCTTTTATTCAGACAGTATATGAGACAGTATATACTGTTCATGCAGACATTAGTGGAGTTACAATAGTATCTGTATCAAATAATGTGTTTCCTGTATTACTCCTCTAATGAGTTCAGCTTTAGACTTTCACAAACACTGAGAAACCCTCCCTGATCTTCTCAACTGTAGTGTACTAGTGTTTTCATCTGATAGTGCACTAGAGTTCTAATATTCAAGTGCTGTAGTGTTCTATTCTAGTGTTCTATTGTCCTAGTGCACTAGTGTTCCAGTGTTCTAGTATTCAAGTGCTGTAGTGTTCTGTTCTAGTGTCCTAGTGCACTAGTGTTCCAGTGTTCTAGTATCCAAGTGCTGTAGTGTTCTGTTCTAGTGTTCTAGTGTCCTAGTGCACTAGTGTTCCAGTGTTCTAGTATCCAAGTGCTGTAGTGTTCTGTTCTAGTGTTCTATTGTCCTAGTGCACTAGTGTTCCAGTGTTCTAGTATTCAAGTGCTGTAGTGTTCTGTTCTAGTGTTCTAGTGTCCTAGTGCACTAGTGTTCCAGTGTTCTAGTATTCAAGTGCTGTAGTGTTCTGTTCTAGTGTTCTAGTGTCCTAGTGCACTAGTGTTCCAGTGTTCTAGTATTCAAGTGCTGTAGTGTTCTGTTCTAGTGTTCTAGTGTCCTAGTGCACTAGTGTTCCAGTGTTCTAGTATTCAAGTGCTGTAGTGTTCTGTTCTAGTGTTCTAGTGTCCTAGTGCACTAGTGTTCCAGTGTTCTAGTTTTCAAGTGCTGTAGTGTTCTATTCTAGTGTTCTAGTGTCCTAGTGCACTAGTGTTCCAGTGTTCTAGTATTCAAGTGCTGTAGTGTTCTGTTCTAGTGTTCTAGTGTCCTAGTGCACTAGTGTTCCAGTGTTCTAGTATTCAAGTGCTGTAGTGTTCTGTTCTAGTGTTCTAGTGTCCTAGTGCACTAGTGTTCCAGTGTTCTAGTATTCAAGTGCTGTAGTGTTCTGTTCTAGTGTTCTAGTGTCCTAGTGCACTAGTGTTCCAGTGTTCTAGTATTCAAGTGCTGTAGTGTTCTATTCTAGTGTTCTAGTGTCCTAGTGCACTAGTGTTCCAGTGTTCTAGTTTTCAAGTGCTGTAGTGTTCTATTCTAGTGTTCTAGTGTCCTAGTGCACTAGTGTTCCAGTGTTCTAGTATTCAAGTGCTGTAGTGTTCTATTCTAGTGTTCTATTGTCCTAGTGCACTAGTGTTCCAGTGTTCTAGTTTTCAAGTGCTGTAGTGTTCTATTCTAGTGTTCTAGTGTCCTAGTGCACTAGTGTTCCAGTGTTCTAGTTTTCAAGTGCTGTAGTGTTCTATTCTAGTGTTCTAGTGTCCTAGTGCACTAGTGTTCCAGTGTTCTAGTATTCAAGTGCTGTAGTGTTCTATTCTAGTGTTCTATTGTCCTAGTGCACTAGTGTTCCAGTGTTCTAGTTTTCAAGTGCTGTAGTGTTCTATTCTAGTGTTCTAGTGTCCTAGTGCACTAGTGTTCCAGTGTTCTAGTATTCAAGTGCTGTAGTGTTCTGTTCTAGTGTTCTATTGTCCTAGTGCACTAGTGTTCCAGTGTTCTAGTATTCAAGTGCCGTAGTGTTCTGTTCTGGTGTTCTATTGTCCTAGTGCACTAGTGTTTCAGTGTTCTAGTATTCAAGTGCCGTAGTGTTCTGTTCTGGTGTTCTATTGTCCCAGTGCACTAGTGTTCCAGTGTTCTAGTATTCAAGTGTAGAAGTGTTCTGTTCTGTTCTAGGGTTCTATTGTTCTAGTGTACTAGTGTTCCAGTATTCAAGTGTAGTAATGTTCTGTACTAGTGTTCTAGTGTGCTAGGGTTCCTGTGTTTGTTATATTTTGTTAGTGTTTTGTTTTAGTTTTCTAGTGTGTTAGTGTTCTATTGTCCTAGTGTACTGTTGCTCTAGTGCTCTAGTGTGCTAGTGGTCTAGTGTTGTGCTGTGTTCTTGTGTTCTTATGTGTGAGAGCGTGATCTCTCATTTGGTCATGTCTCTGTGTGTGTGTGTGTGTGCGTGTGTGTGTGTGTGTGTGTGTGTGTGTGTGTGTGTGTGCGTGCGTGCGTGCGTGCGTGTGTGTGTGTGTAGGTTTGGCGTGTGGATCTTCATGGCCGGCGCATCATCTGTCCTGACTGTAAGTACTGTAAAATGATCACCCACCCACACACACACACACACACACACACACACTCTCTCTAACTCAGACTCTGTGTGTTTCAGTGGTGCACCGGCGCTGGGGTCTTCTGCTGGGCTCTGCTGTGGTTCTGCTGCTGCTGATGTTCTGTGTTACACTCCACCTGCTGGACAGGAGCAGCTCAGGTCAGACAGTCTACAGCTGAAAGTGTGTGTGTGTGTGTGTGTGTGTGTGTGTGTGTGTGTGCATGCATGCATGTCTATGTGTGTTGAACACTAAAGCAGATATTTAGTAGAATGTTGTAAACCTGTAACCATTGACTTTGTATGTGTTTTTCCTACTATGGCAGTCAATGGTTACAGCTTTCCAGCATTCTTCAAAACATCTTCTTTAGTGTTGAACAGAAGAAAGACACTCCGGAAGGTTTGGACGTGTTTGTGAGAGTAAACGGTGAGGACACTCGTGTTTGTTGTGCTCTGATGTCAGCAGTGTTTGCTGAACTCTTCAAAGGAACAGCGCCAGTGTTGATCTTCAGTGTGTTCAGCAGAAGACACACACAGACAACAAACTGATAAAGACAGAGATACAAACACAGACCGTCTCTGACTGTCACTAACAACTGAAAACAGTTATACACACATCTATATCTGTATATGACTGAGGTGAAGCTCATCAAACAGCCACTGGAGCAGACGGTTAGTTCAGGTGTCCACCGAAGCGTTTCTACCTGGGGCAAGCTCATGGGGAAGAGGTGGAGCTACTGATAAAGAATGGAAGTGTGCTGATAAAGGGGAGGAGCTGCTAATAGAGGGGAGGTGTTACTTATGAAAGGGTGAAGCTGATGAAGGGGAGGAGTTACGGATTAAGGGGAGGAGCTGGTGGTGAAGAGGATAAAGAAGGGAGGGGAGGAATTACTGATGAAGGGGATGAGCTACTGATAAAGGGGAGGAGCTGGTGTGAAGGGGTGGGGCTGCTGAAGAACAGATGAGTTACTGATGAAAGGGTGGAGCTTCTGGTGAAAGCGAGGAGCTACTGGTTAATAAGGGAGGGGTTATTGATGAACGGCAGGTGGTGGTGGTGAAGGGGTGGAGCTGCTGAAGAAGGGAGGAGTTACTGCCTAATAAGGGAGGATTTATTGATGAAGGGGAGGAGCTCAGGGTGATGGGGTGGAGCTACTGATAAAGAAGGTAGGGGTGCTGAAGAACGAAGGGAGGAGCTGCTGATAAAGTGGTGGTGTTTTAAAAGGGTGGAGCTGATGAAAGGGAGGAGCTGCTGATGAAAGGGAGGAGCTGATGGTAAAGGGGTGGAGCTGCTGAAGAAGAGAGAAATTACTTATTGAAGCATAGGAGCTGGAGGAGATTAGAGGAGCTGGTTAAGAGGCGGAGCTACTGCTAAAGAAGGGAGGAGTTACTTATGAAAGGGTGGAGATGCTGGTAAATGGGAGGAGTTGCTGACAAAGAGGAGGAGCTGGCGGTGAGGGGGGCTGCTGATTAAAGGGAAGGAGTTACATATGAAAGGGTGGAGCTGCTGAAAAAGGAAAGAGATACTGATAAAGAGGAGGGGCTGGTGGTGAGGGGGAGGAGCTAATGATGAAGATGGGAGGGGTTATGAAAGGGTGGAGCTGCTGGTGAACCAGGAAAGTTAATGATAAAGAGGAGGAGCTGATGGTAAAGGGGTGGAGCTAATGATAAAGATAGGAGGGGTAAAGAGTGTAGCTGCTGGTGAACGGGAGGAGTTACTGATAAAGAGGAGGAGCTGGTGAAGGTGTTGATCTACTGAAGAATGAAGGAGTCACTGATGAAGGGGAGGAGCTGCTGATAAAGGGGAGGAGCTGGTGGTGAAGGGGTGGGGCTGCTGAAGAACGTATGAGTTACTGATGAATAAGGGAGGAGTTACTGGTGAAAGGGTGGAGCTTCTGGTGAATGCGAGGAGCTACTGATAAAGAAGGGAGGAGTTACTGATAAAAGGGCGGAGCTTCTGGTGAGTAGGAGGAATGACTAATAAAGAGGAGGAGCTGGTAGTGAAGGAAGGAGTTACTAATGAATAAGGGAGGGGTTACTGATGAAGAGGA
The DNA here is from genome assembly GCF_052040795.2 of Danio rerio. NCBI lineage: Eukaryota > Metazoa > Chordata > Actinopteri > Cypriniformes > Danionidae > Danio > Danio rerio. The sequence goes on from NC_141028.1 coordinate 61,856,877, forward strand.
GGAGCTGCTTATAAAGAGGAAGGGTTACTCAGGAAAGGGTGGAGCTGTGGGTGAACCGGAGGAGTTACTAATAAAGGGGAGGAGCTGCTGAAGAAGGGAGGGGTTACTGACGAATAAGGGAGGAATTACTGATGAAAGGGTGGAGCCTCTGGTGAAGGGGAGGAGCTACTGATTAAAAAGGAGGAGTTACTAAGGAAAGGGAGGAGAAGCTGGTGAATAGGAGGAGTTGCTGATAAAGAGGAGGAGCTGGAGACTGCTGAAGAAGGGAGGAATTACTGAAGAATAAGGGAGGGGTTACTGATGAAGGGGAGGGGCTGCTGATAAAGAGGAGTGGTTTCTTATGGTAAGGCTGGAGCTGATGGTGAATGGGTGGAGTTGCTGCTTTATAAGGGAGGAGTTACAGATGAAGGGGGGATGAATTATTACTTTAATCATTTTAAATTATGCAGGCAAAATAACTTATGAAGGATAATTATTGCTCGCATAATTTAAAATAAATTAATCCTCAGCCAGACGGCCTCCTGTCTCCAGATGGTGATAGCGCTCGTGTTCATGACTGGCCCTGTTCAATAGCTTAGTCTTTAATTACACTCATTTGGCTCCTGTTAACCACCGGCTGGGAAATGCTTTTCATGTCTGTTGTTGTTTAAGGTGGGATGACAGTAAACTCACGGTTCAGTGTGTGTCTGATGTGTCTGATGTGTCTGTGTGGATGATCAGTGTTAGCCAGAGTCAGTATAGTAATGCTGCTGTGCTGTGTGTGGTCTCTCTGCAGCGCTGCGCGGGTCCGAGCGCCGGCCGCTGCTGCTGGTCTGCTCCTCCAGTGATGCGCAGCATGTCTCCGCCGTCTGCAGTTTAGCCTCCGGCCTGCAGGGGGAGCTGTGCATGGATGTAAGGCTGGCGCAGTGGGCGCAGTGCTGTCAGCGGTCGTCTTTGGCTCAGCTGGGACCCGTCCCGTGGCTGTACGGCCAGACCCAGAGCGTGCAGAGAGCCGGCGGGCTGGTGCTGATCGTCTGGAGCCCTGAAGCCCAGCAGGAGTACCACAGATGGAGGAGGAACTCTGCAGAAGAAAAGAAACCGGCAGAGGCGACCTCCATCACGGCTCCAGAGGCGTCCTCCATTACGGCTCCGGTGTTCAGAGCGGCGCTGTCCTGTCTGTGGACGGGGATACACAGTGATGGACGTGGACGGGGATTTGGATTGGTTTGCTTTCAGACTCTTGATAGCAACAGCTGCATCCCGAAGCCGCTGCGCTGTGTGCCAAAGTTCTGCCTCCCGAAGGATCTGCCCGGTTTGATCCACCAGCTGAGCGCTGCAGGGGACGGAGCCAGGCGGTGCTGGACCCGTCTGCTGTCCAAGGTGCTGTCCTTTTCTGCATCACGAAAACTGGCTCCGAGACTAGAGGCGGCGCTGTCAGTGCGGGACCCGCTCATCCCCCAGACCCCACAGGGGAGAGTCCGCAGAGCAAACACACGCAGGAAACACAGACGCAGGAGCAGAGCTGGATCTGTGTGTTCATGCCAGAAGCAGAGCTCAGAGTCAAACCCTGCACCACATCTCACACCATAGAGCCTGCGCTTACAACCAACAAGGACATGATCCAGAGGACATTATCCTCACTGTCCTGCCTGAAACACATGATCCCTGACCCATGGCACTCGTGAGCGTGCACACATCTGGACGGGAACTGTACTTGTAGTCTAAATGTGCAATGGTCATGTGATCAGGGCTTGACAAATCAGGGAACGATATGCAGTAGTCCAGAAGACCAATCAGAGAGTGACTGTGGATAGCCACGCCTCCACTTTAAGTGTTGTCCTGCAGATTCTACCTCCAACCCTCATCAAACACACCTGAACAAGCTGATCAAGCTCTTACTAGGTAGACTTGAAACACCCGGGCAGGTGTGCTGAGGCAGGTTGGAGCTAAACCCTGCAGGCCACCGGACCTCCAGGAATGAGATGAGGGTGACAGGGGGTGACCCCTGTTATATATTATGGACGTCTGTGATTTCAGACACAGCAGAGTTTCTCATCAAATCTTCTGACCAATCAGATGCTCTCTAGTGTCTGATATACCCCGCCCCCTTCTTCTCATTGGCTGTTCATTTGATGCTCTTGAGCTCAACCACTGTCACAGGCAGAGCTGTGAGAAAAACAACATTAGCTATTGGCTGATTTTTTTATAAAGGGGAGGAGCTACTATATGCCCCGCCCTCTTTTCATGTTTCAGTTGAGATTACCTCAAACATGCGATACAAATGCACATTTCAGAGCACTTCACTGGAGCTTTAAGGTACTGACTGACCTTCCACAGCAAGCAGCTCCTCCACATTTCTCAGGTGTGCCGTTTATTTAATATGTGACGTGCCTCAGACGGTGTTACTCACTCATTTGCAGTATTTTTTGGGTTGCCAGGTATGCATTCCACTAATGTCCACTAAGAAATGAGTCTGCTCACATTTTGTGCATGTGAAAAAAAACATTTTGAGCACATTATGAATGTGTCTCTAAATAAAACTAAACCCACAACTTTTTTTTTTTCACAAAGTTTTTTTTTTGCCACAACCGCATTTCTCAGAGAGCCTAATTGTACAGGAGAACTGCAACTCTGGCAACATGATTTCCTAGTTTGTACATTGAAGGCCTGAAGGAAATGAAAAGCCTCTCTTCTGTTCTCTGATAGGTGAAAACAATGAATATATGCTAAAGAAGAGGCTTCATCTGTCCGAAATACAGAACTTAATTAAGCAATGTTTGGAAATTCAAAATGGAAAACAGGAAAAAATTAAAACAGAAGTTTTCTTGTGGTGTTTTTGCAGCTTTCTCACAGTGTTTGAGTGTTTGTGTTGTTCGTCCTCTTACTGTTTTCATTGCACTGCGAACATGCTTTCCTTACTTACAGTTTAAGTGAGATTTTCCTTCAAATTAACTTAAATTAAGCTGAGTTTTTCCTTAAAACTAGCTCAACATTCTGCTAGTGGGGTCATTAAAATGCTTTAGTTTTGAAATCAGGCAATGTTACGATTATTAGCCTACTTTAACTTTGACTCATCATTTTTTAAATGTTTGCTTGTCCAGGAAATGCTTCTTGAGTTAATAATTTTTACATACTTGGACTAGAAACAAAACAAAAATCTCTCAGTAAGAACAGCTTGTCTTGCAGTGTGTGTGAGATGTGTGACTTGTTTGTTGCTGGATGATTGCATGTGAAATTATTTAATAATGTTAAAAGCATTCATAAGCACTCCTGTAAATAGTCTTCTGAAGGCAGCTTTAAACACATATGCTGGCTGTAAAAATGTGAATATATTTGAACATTATATTTTTGTACGTGTAAATAAACGGATCTAACATCCATCGTCCGCTTGTTTTAATCAGACCGCTGCTGTTTTCTGCCTGTCCTTGTAAAACACCAATGATGTAAAGCAGGCTTCATGTGGTCACTTTGATGTCATGTTATCTTTCTTTCCTCAACAGTTTGACCAACAGTAAAATGTATGCAAATGACTCTGTGTAGCGGGATAAGCATGTTTACGAGTTTTACAAAGTATCCCAGGTAATCCAGCAGTGATCTCTCACTGCACATAGAAAAAAGGTTTTCTTATTTTAAGTTTTTTCTTGTTTCCAGGGCAAATAGCGAAAAATTCAAGCCAAAAATAAATAAATAAATAAATAAAATTATATATATATATATATATATATATATATATATATATATATATATATATATATATATATATATATATATATACACACATAATTATTTATAGTCTTGTTTACAGAAATGAGTCAAAATGAAGTGTTTTTTTCTTAAAACAAAATAATCAGACCATAGGGGAGAACAATCTATTGAAAGCACTGTTTTCTTCCCTCATTGGCAGATTCAGCTTGTTTTAAGGAGAAACTCACTTCATTTTGACTCAATATTTCTGAAAACAAAACTATTTTATCTTGTCTAGAATATTTAGCAATTTACACTAAAAACAAGACAAAAACAGGAGTTAGTTTTTTTTATGTAGAAATAAAATATTATTTTGATTAAATGTGGAAACATGTAATTACACTGCGGTAAAATTGTGCCAATTAAATGATCTGGTTTCACTGCAGAGGTAAATCAGCCAATCCGCTGTTCCAGCAATTGACGGTAGCTCCGCCCATTTGAAGAATTGACAGTTAATGCGTGAACTTGAGTACTATGTTATGGAGAAATGTGGAAACAAGTAAGATTATTATTAGATAGACACACACACACACATACGATAAAAACTGTTGTTTTGTGTTTAAAGAAGTGAAAAAGGAGTGCGAAAGCCAAGCTAGAAATTTCTATTTTAGAAACGGTGTCTATGTCCGCCACGTCGGGGGAAAACAACAGCATTATGATCGCCTCAGGTACAGCTTATGTGCTTTATTCAGTGATAAATGCCACCTCTCTATTGAACACCAGACTTACTGAAAGCAGCAGCAGATAGTTCACCTCAGATCTGAAAAAAAGTTATGTATGTAGTTATGTAAACCTCACCCAGCCCATTTTAATAATGTTAAATTGCCTTAATGTGTATTAATGAGACTAACCCTTGGCATTTTGTTGGGAGTGCATGGACAATATGTAAAAGAAAAGCTATTTAATAGTGTTACAGACACATTGCGTTTCACTGCATGGGGATGTGCTGCATATAATATTCTGGGGATATGATAACCTGTTATATAAATGTCATGGTTTCATATTGTGATTGCTGCTCTTACTCACATTCTTTATCAATGTCTGGGTAAGAAACAAAACCCTTTTCCCCCTTTGAACACACAATATATTAAATTTTGAGAAACATTTAGTGTATTTATTAACAGTAAACTTCTGCTGTCTTCATTAGTTTCAAAAACACTGATATCTTAACAATTCAAAACAGAATCTTTGAAGAGCTTTTCTGCTGGAGATACAGCTGTCCCAAACAACTAGCATGTAAAAATAATAATAATAATACATATACTCTAGTAATGGTATATACCTAATAGCTTGTCGCCGGAGTCTTGTGGTGTTGTGTGTATTAGGACACGGTGTCAGAAGTGTTGTGTTGTAAGACAGTAATGTTGCTTGTAACCAAATATGTTTGTAAATACTTTTTAGGAATAATAACAATATATTTTTTCCATTAGGCTTATTTTATTAAATGTGGAACCCTGTGATTTGGTGGAGACGGTAAGCCACCTCCTTCCACCCTTTTTATTAACAATTCTTTTAATAATGAGCTTTTTTGTTTGTTTGAGGGGTCGATTTGGGTTGGAATAAGGGTAATGTTATGGTTATTTACATATCTTTCATTATTATTTAATTATTATATAGGATACTACTATGCTATATAATTCCAATGTCATGTACTTACTGTTGTTCAAGTATCTGCTTAATAAAAAATAGACATATCCTTAAATTCCCAAAATGTATTTATCTAATTATATAGCTGGTTTACATGGTGAAATGCTGAAGAACGGGTTTCTTCAACCGCCTGACCTTTCCACACCTGGATGAGCAATAACACCGAGCTGGAGGTTATGCAAAACATCACAAAACTCTCATTTATCAAGCATATTCATCCACTTAGAGACTCCACAACACTGCAGAGACGGAACACACACACACACACACACACACACACACACACACACACACACACACACACACACACACACACACACGTGCGACAGTAAGAACAGAGAGAATTTTCATGAAATATACATTTACAAAATGGCTGCTTCAGGGTATCTAACCACATGTTGACAATCATGCTGTGGGCTACTCACAAGTTTAATAGATTACTCCATTTGTTTTCAAGTTTGCAGCACACCAGTGATGCCAACTAAACGCTTCATATGAAATCGAGAAATAAAAAATGACAAATTTCTGATTAAAAAGAAATGACAGTGGACTTACTTTCTTTGTATTTCTTCAAAAGTTGTCATTTGTATTTTAAAAATAATACATTTTTGGTAAATGGTAGCGCTGATGACCCGTTTATTGTTTATTTTATCATATTTATTTGTTTTTTTATTTTTTAAATGTCATTTACATGATTTATTTGATTGGTATAAAAACATGATTGTGTTTTGAAAATGCAGAAAAAGCTGTTAACCTGTTTTAACCTCAGAATAAATCCTCTTCCTTCTGTACATTATTATATTAAGCTAACCTATAAGTGGATTCAACATAATGCAAGGAAATAAAGGCCTAAAATTATAATGGGTTGTGTAGTTACTGCTCATTTTATCCAACAAATGTGAACAAGCAGCAAAATTAGTGTTATTAAGTGAATATCGAGCCACATCCGTTCAGTTTAAGATATATAGGCACCGCTGTACATTTCAGCGCAGGAATCTTAATGTTGGTATTTTTAGAGTTCAGCTGGAAGCTCTTCTGCATAGTTTCACTAACGCTGCTGCTTATGTGGAATCTGACATTCATTATTGTGTTCCTGAAGAGCTCATCATGTGTTAAATTCGACATGTGAGAACATTCACAACCCTACAGTCCCTGAATACACAAACATTAGTTTTTAGAGAGATCTTAATATTATTTGTGTTGATATTTATAACAGATTCATAAAAGTTTTTTATCAAACAGGTTTATCTTGGAGATGTAAAATGCAGTAATGTGGATTGGCCTGTCAGCATGTCTGTTTCTTGCTGTTAGGCATGGGACGATAACCGTTTTCAAGGTATACTGCGGCGTGGAAAATTCAATGTTTTAAAAGCACCAACATTTTCTGTTTTTCTGTTATACCATTCCTAAGGTGTGTGTAAGCTTTTGTTTTTTAGGAAAACAGTATCTTTAGGAGAAAATATATTGAAGATGCTGTTTTAAATTGTAAAGTAATCTGTGTTTTTGAAACAAATGCAGACAGCAGATGTCAAGGATTCACTTGAGTTATTCAGCCTGGCATGTTTACTGCTCCAAAATATTTCAAAAGTTTCTCAAAATAAAATATATTGTGTACAAAGGGGAAAAGATTTAGTTTTTTACCCAGACGTAAGAATATATTTTAGAGGTGCAATCGCAATACTGTGAAACCGTGACATTTTTATCCAAGATTATCATATCGTCAGAATCTTACTGCAGCCTACTCGCTTTTGGAAATATTGCACCAAAATATATTGCAATAAACGATATTATTGTCATTTTAAGAGCATTTTATGCCACTCATTATATAATGCCAGAATGACAGTATAATATCATCAGTGCAGATACACTCTTCCAGAGAACACATCATATTTCATTCTGAGGAATATTTAATGTAATTATAGTCATGTGAACAGTTTAATAATCAGGCATTGGAGTCAGAATGTGAAAACGCAGATCCCAAATAAATAATACCAAATGATTACAAAAAAAATGCAAGGTAAAAAGTAACATATGCTGAAGATATCTGCTGCCAGATCTGTTATCAGCTGCCAAATCTAATTACTTTAATTATCACATCATCAGCAGCAGGTGAACTATGATGAGTGAAAAGCTTATGTGCTGCCAAATACAGCAGCACACTCCAAATACACAACAATATACCATGAGCAGTGTTGACATTAATATGTAAAAGACAAAAAACACCCACATGAGGATATACTGCAGTAATTTATTGTAAATACTACAGTGTTTTTAACCACACCGACGCCTTTAATAGACATAGAGATGTTGCACAATCAGCTGAGGTGTTGCTAGAATCGGTGTTTATGTATGTGTGATGTATATCGCATCACCATAAATGTCTGAGCTCATATATTGATTATTGAGACAGGCCTAACTGTAGAGCTCAGACAACAGCAGAGCAAATCCTCACAGCATTTCCAGTTTTGCCTTGAGTACATATTTAGGTTTGCAATTATGAGCGCTGAACCTGAACTGTTGCTTCTTTCTTATTTAAACAGGCGTATTTTTCCTCTTCATCTGTGAAAATCCTCTGCCTTTATGTGTTCAAGCAGAACTAGCAGCATACATGATTGTTTTACACAATAAACACTGGAGGAATGTGCCGCACGCAGCTCTAGGAGGTAACACGAGCGTGTGTGGGATTTGCATAAAACCCATAGAGTGCGTGACAAACACATACGCGCATGCAAAGCACACAATAAACACACCAATCTTCCTCTACGCATCCAAAACGCACGGCCAGACCGTTGCACACAATGAAAATAATGTCCTTTAACCACGCTAGTCAAAACAGCTCTGTTTCATCCTCTACCCGTCACTGGGATTTCAGCTCGTGCACACTGGTCATTACTCTGTACAATTAGGCAAGATCCTCAAAGTTAGGCAGAATGAGATGCAAACATCTGTTGTTGTTGACTTGATAATGTGCTGATCTACATATGCCACATCCGTCAGTTAGGGTTGTGTGTGTGCTTTCATGTGTTTGCTTGTGTGTTTCATCCGCTCTTGTTGTCTAGTCCGGCTTTGTTTTCTTGATTTCAGAGAATCTCCTTAAGCAGCTTTGTGATTTAGTCAGTAAGATGAAGACAGCAACTGCTTCTCTTGGTGTTGATTATTAAGGCTTTTTGTTCTACATTGGTGCTGCCATTTTGTCTTTGATTAATTCGGCTCTAGTTATCGGGGTGGTCCCGAAATGCTGTTGTTCAGCGTTTGCTCAAGAAACAGGGTTTAGATGAAGTTTCCCTTAATAATTACTTTTTAGTCAAAGTTTTCAAACCAGGCGCATTCTGATTACGTACTAGGGTTGGGATAGACAACACTATGCTGAGCCGGCATCACGATACTCCGCCACGCCCCTTATAGTTGTTAATCGTGAAATTTAATTAATCTTGTCTCTATCTAACAACTCTTCGATCTTTTGAATCTATCAGGTAACGTGTCACAGCGTCAGCACACTGCTTCAGTCTTTGGCTTTCATTATCTCGTAATTTTAGTGAAAACCTCAGATACTGTTGGTTGTGCACCTTTTTTACAGACCAAGATTGTGGACACCATTATCAGAGCTCAACAATAAGGACTGCCCAGTTGCCCGGGGCCAGCGTGAAAGACACTCGGGACAGTAGACAGGATTGTTACTGGCCCCTATCGGCCAGTAACAATGAGCACGTTTTTTTTTTTTTTGTAACCTGGTAACAACCAGTACAGCGGAAAGATGGCAACATGGCGGCAAAATTAAACAATGAGGCTAAAAGAAAACGTCTGTTTCTAAAGTCTTAGAAGCAGACAATTACATGGGTACAAATTTAAGAAACTGAAAAAAAAAACAGTTGTCAGTTTGGCAAGCCATTTTTATAAAAATTATTTAGAATTGCATTAAAACACCAGCACATTTTTCATACTGCTCTTTCATTTGCATAAAATCTTGAATTTTGCTCATTATACATTTATTAACATATTTAAAATGTTTAAATTCTAGATTCACGGGCATAATTTTGCTACTATTTAAAATATGTGGCTAAGAAATAGCTATTAACTTTTTAGTTTTTTTTGGCAGGGCAAGTAAAAATTTCAACCAATGGCCCGATCGGACCCGTATAAAAAATCCTTAGCGTTGAACCCTGATTATAACAACACAGATCACTCTGCCTATTCATGCCTGAATCCCGCGGGAAACGTGACTGACAGGTGGTCATTTGTGTGTAGCTTATCTTTATTTATTTATGATTTGTTTATGGGTAAAACAAAGACCATGCGGGTCAGGTAGTTGAAACGGTAGGCTACAAATAATTAATTTGTTATGAATTTATTAATTATTTATAAATAATTAATTCACCTCCGCCTATGATAACGATGCCATCGTCCATCGCGGTGTTTCACATTAAACATCGTAAGATGCCAAATTGGTCGACATCGCCCAACTCTGTTACGTACCTCTATCTACATTTTTGGAGAGTGTCAAATATCTCCCAGGAGATACTTGTGTTTTGCAATTTTTGCGAATCAACTGAGACCGCTGTGTACACATTTTCAGATTTCTCAAAAGTGTCATTTGCGCCTGCTGTTCTTACATAAATCCACCAGAGGACTGACTAACTGTCTGACTGACCAATCGACTGACCCACCCTCCTCCTACCCTAAACCCAACCAAGAGTGTTTTGAAAAGCAATCCGGAAGAATAAGAGCCCTCTGATGATTTTAACTCATTTTCAGAGTTTACCACATTCTCAACCTGATATTTACTTGTTTACTTTTGGCGTTAAACATATATAGGGCTACACTTTCAGAATGAGTGTTTGAACTGTGTGAAATATTCTGAATTCAGCTGAGGTTATATATTGAGCCTCTCCAATCTGGTTTCTCTGCACATCATACTACTGAGTCTTGCTCAAACTGTTTATTGACTTTCACTACAGTAAAGTACCTATTTTCAGTAGGAGGACACGTATATCAATCAGAACTGAGAACAGAAAGAAGAGGATGTTTCCTACGCAAGAATCTACTCTCAGTCAAAACATCACAATCATAACTGTTCATTCACAGAGCGTAAAACCACAGTAATTTCATTCATTCGTTTTCTTTTCCTTTATTAATCTGGGGTCGCCACAGCGGAATTAACCGATACAGTAATATCAGTCTTTTACAAATAATTACATTGAAACATGCATCAAGAGACATTGAATTAAGATGTAAATATATTCAATTTAAACATTACTATAATTTTAAAAAATACTCAGTAATGATGTGATGGTAAAGATATTTGCTTTTAAATTATTCTACTGTCAGGGCTACTGTCTGAAAAGATGTGAACGGGTTCATCTTCAACTGTTTCTCCACTCTGCTATTATGCAAATCTTCATGTCCTGTGAAAAGAAGTGTAAAGTGACACCGTCTTCCCTCCTGTTTCCCATTAATCCACATCTGAAACAAACAACTGCTGATCTCTCCATCTTTTCTCCAAACACTGGCTCTGGTTCACTAAACATGCACACACACACACACACACACACACACACACACACACACACACACACACACACACACACACACACACACACACACACACTGATGTTTCAATGAAATGTGCATGTTCATTCATTCATTCATTTTCTTTTCGTCCCTTTATTCATCAGGGGTCGCCACAGCAGAATGGACCGCCAACTGTTCCAGCATATGTTTTTATGCAGCGAATGCCTTAAAGCTGCAATCCATCACTGGGAAACACCCATACACACTCATTCACACACATACACTATGGCCAGTGTAGTTGATCAGTTCCCCTATAGTGCATGTGTTTGGACTGTGGGGGAAACCGGAGCACCCGGAGGAAACCCACACCAACATGGGGAGAACATGCAAACTCCACACAGAAACACACACTGACCCAGCCGAGACTCAAACCAGAGACCTTCTAGCTATTTATTTTAAATGTACCAAAATATTCAGGTACAACTTGTAGATCCAGGAGGTTGTTCTCTCAGAATAAACCCAGACAGGTTTATCAGCACTGTTGTGTGGGACTGAAGGGTTTATTCTACAGTAACCACTGGCTGGATGTACTTTATCCTGATTATTACTCCGCTACTGGACACAGAACATTAAAAACACACACAAAGACACAAAAACCTTGTTCTGAGCCATAATAGTTTATTCATTCTTTAATTAACTGTTAAGCTGGCAGAAATGAAGAGCAGGACATTGCATCTAGTTTGTGATTGAGATAATGTTGGTTTTATATGGATGGATTTTTGAACATTTGATTCGCTGTAGTTTAATATGTCAGTTTGAATATTGGTCTGAAATGGCATGCAAGTCTGGTTTTAAAACAATATTAGCACTATTTAATTGACTAGTGTTGTACTTTGACAGTCATTGGCTGATATAATATGATTTCACTATATAGAATTGGCATTGAATACTGAAATTATATTGTTAAAGAGAAGGTCTGAATGTGCGAATATGAAACCAATTTTACCCCAATTATTTCCATTTCGTGCCATTTTGTTGGCATGTTAAAACTGAGAGATGGAATATGTCCCAAAACACTCTAAAACACATTTGGGTTATTGGTTTAATTATAGAAGACACAAGTTTATAGATTTAAAGCATTTATAATACAAAACATTTATCATTCTAATTATTTTCATGAAGAGCAACGCATGATGGAAAAAAACAGTGACTAATTTGAGCATCAAGCTGTTTGGTAATATAACACACTTTTATTATATTGTATTGGTACTGGATGTGACGCAGTGTGCCCTATGACCATAAGTAAAACATTTTTATAAATAATCAAACCTCTAATGAAAGAAACGATGGCTTTATAGAATAACCACTGGAATATGTTATTTAGATGTTTATAGCTTAAAATGTTAATAAAACAGCCCCTTTAAACGTGTTTATCAGATCTGTGTCCAGAGCTTCAGAAGCCTGTTTTGACATGTCGCTCACTCTCATGCTTTACTACATTGTTATGAAGGTGATATATATCACATTCATGACATCTCTTTCCTTATTTTTAAGTTTTACATTTGCCTATGGAAATGATTAAAGTCTACAGGATGTTGTTTTATTTTTCTTTTCAAATTAAAGAGATGGCGAGACAAGATTCACCTGGGGATTTTATTTAATTACCCATCATTTGTATTTTGTTATCGTTTAACACTAGTGTCTGCCTCACAGTGATGTAAAAACAGTAATCCTATCAAACAACTGTTTAATAGACGTCTAGTAGACATCGAAATGTAGACAGCGTGGCTAAAACAAGGCTAAACTTGGGCTGTCTCTGAAAATCTTATAGACAAGAATAGCCCAAGACTAGAGTAGTGCTCATTTCATTCATTTCTGTTTATTTGATGACTAGTTTTGCTCTATTCTTAGATGTTTTATATTTTCACTGACAGCCCAAGTGTAGCCTTGTTTTAGCCAAGACAACTATGTTTAGTCGTCTATTAAAAATGCTTGATCATACTGAGTATAATTCATATTAAATTAACCATCAAAATATATTTTATTAACATCTACCCCAACCCTGTTATATATACTGTAATAAATTATTTATTAAATTACCCATAACCCAACCCTCACATGTAAAAAAATGAATTATGGTTGTACGGTGACACAAAAATAACAAGTGGTGCTCGCTGCAGAGCCATTTGTCCGCAGCTGTATCCCTTCTAGACATCATTAATGTAATCGTCTGCGGCTGCTTCAGTATCGGCATCAAATCTCCGGGGGTGTTTTGAGGCAGTGCTAGTCTAACGGCAGGTTAATGTGACGTGTGTGTGACATGAGGAGTGTCTTTGCTGGTGATGAAGCTCTGGGTGGAACAGAACACATTTGTTATTCAAACATTTCCCTGTAAAAGAGAGTTTCCTCCTGTCAGTGTCACAGATCCAGGAGAAGCCCGGTGAGTCTGACTTCAGCTAATTAACACACACTGAGAAACACAGCGAACACAACTAATTTAGCTAATAAAAGCAAAACTAAAACAGTTAACACAACCTTAAATAGTTATTACAAACTAACGTTACCACAAGTAAAACGGCTAACAACTGTTAATAGACTTTGAAACGACTAAAATACAATCTCAATCGGTTAATAAAGACTAAATTAATCCGGCAATACAAACGAACACAAAATAAAACAATGAATATAAACGAACAGAACTGAAACAGATAATACAATCTAAAACAGTCAATACAAACCAAAATAGCTCATATAAACGAACACAACTAAAAACTGCTACAAAACAACTAAAACAGCAAATACAGACTAACAACTAAATCAAACCAAAACAGCTATACAGACTGACTTTACCAATTAAAACGGCTAACAACACAACTAAAACATTTAATATAAACTAAATCAGTCAATACAAACTAACACAACTAAAAACAGCAAATATAAAACAACACAATTAAAACAGCAAATACAGACGAACTCAACTAAATACAATATAAAACAGCTAACCAAAATGTGAAATACAAACAGCTAAACTAACACATTTAAAAGGGCGAAGACCAATCAACACAATTTAAACAGATAATACAATTTCAGAAATCAGTTAATTAAATTAGGCAATACAAACTATAGATCAGCTAAACACACCTCAGCTGTTACCAGCCTATTTATCGTTGCTGTAAGTGTGCATTTAATTGTATTTATCGATTTGTTTAATGTTTAAGATGTATTCTCTCCAAGTGTATGGGTGTTTCGCAGTACGGGGTTGGAGCTGGAAGGGCATCCACTGCGTAAAAAATGTTGGAATAGTTATTGGTTCATTCTACTGTGGCGACCCCTAATAAATAAGGGACTAAGCTGGAGGAAAATTAATAATTGAATGTATTCTCTCTCTTATGACTGTCATAACAAATAAAACCAAAAGAAAAACAAACTTCTGTACAGTAATATTTCTGTAAAAATAAACTCTGCTTTATTATTTTACTGAATGCCAAAGTCTGAATGTGCAAATATAAAACCAACTGTACCTCAGTCCATATATTTACTAAGATGATCAAACATTAAACAATACATATATTACTCTTTTAATTCATATTTGTTAATGTTAGTTAATTAAAAAAAAAAACTAAGAAACTCCCTGCTGAAAGAACAGCCTAGGCTGGTTGGTTGGTTTTAGCTGGTTGACCAGCCTGGTTTTAGAGGGGTTTCTGCCATTTTTAGGCTGGTCTTATCTGATCAGGCTGGAAAATAACCAGCTTGATCAGCCTGCTTTAAGCTGGGCATAGCTGGTTTTGGCTGGGCTCCCAGCCTGGCTAGGCTGGTCAAGCTGGAAATGGCCAAAACCCCTCTAAAACCTGACTGGTCAACCAGCCTAGGCTGGTTTAAGCTGTTTTTTTCAGTAGGGTGCGCTTTAATAATGGATTAGTGGCTTTAATAATTATGATAATTAATAAACGCTGTGCAAGATTGTTCATACATTAATACATTAACTAACAGTGCATTATTGTAAACCTGTTGTTGTTAGTATAGATCAGTAGCCACAGTTTGACCGTTGTATTTGTGTAACTGTGGTGAAACTAATAACACTCATTATGGAAAAGACACACTAGAGTTGCGACACTTTCACTAGTCTGCATGAATGATAAACACACATCCCTTCAGCCCTCAGCGATTGAATGTGAACGCATGCTTGACTTATCCTCGTATAAACATTCTCAATTCTGCTCTTTGACATGTAAATGTTTCAGTAAAGTCTATTTAAATCAAGCGGTTAGTTCTGGACAACAGCACTCAGCATGTATTGTTTTTAAAAGATGTCTAATAGACATTTAAACATGATCATCTTGGGTAAAGCAAGAATAAACTTGGTCTGTCAGAGTAAATCTAATAGATGTCTAAGAATAGACTTAATCTAGACTAGTGGTCAATAAGCAGAAATGAATGACGACACATATAAAGTCTGTCTGATCTGTCTGTCTGAGGATTGGTCTAGTTTTGGGCTATTCTCAGACGTCTATTAGATTTTCTCTGACAGCTCAAGTTTTGCTACGTTTAGATGTGTATTAGACGTCTATTAAACACAAAGTTTTTTGCTGGGTAATAAAGTAAAATGACAGTAAAACACAGTTATTTTGCTTTATTTCTCTACTTGAGTGTTGAGTTGTGTTCGTTTGTAATAAATGTTTGTGTAGAATCATGAGAGCCGTTACTGTGCGGATGTGCCTGTTCATTAAATGTGTGTTCATTTCTTGTGTGTGTGTGTGTGTGTGTGTGTGTGTGTGTGTGTGTGTGTGTGTCTCAGTGTGTTGAGCAGAGATGAGTGTTGTTGTCTGCTAAGGAGTCTCAGTGTGAACCCGGACGGTATCCATGTGTGTGTGTGTCATGAGTGTGTGGACACTGCTGCAGCTGCTGGTGTGTGTGTGTGGCGTGTGTGGCGTCGATCAGCCGCTGGAGAAAGTGGAGCTGTCGGGAGGTCAGCAGCTCACCTGTGGTCAGGTACAGTCACACACACACACACACACACACACACACTGATCGACAGACATGCTTACACTTGGTGGTGTCGCACTTTGACCTCATAGCAGGAAGGTCGCTGGTTTGAGTCTCGGCTGGGTCAGTTGGTGTTTCTGTGTGGAGTTTGCATGTTCTCGCCGTGTTGGCGTGGGTTTCCTCCGGGTGCTTCGGTTTCCCCCACAGTCCAAACAGTCCTAACTGATCAGCTAAACTGGCCATAGTGTGTGTGTGTGTGTGTGTGTGTGTGTGTGTGTGTGTGTGTGTGTGTGTGTGTGAATAAGTGTGTATGGTTGTTTCCAAGTGCTGGGTTGCAGCTGGAAGGGCATCCGCTGTGTAAAACATATGCTGAAATAGTTGGCGGTTCATTCCGCTGTGGTGACCCCTGATGAATAAAGGGACTAAGCTGAAGGAAAATGAATGAGTGACAGTAAGACATTCTTTATATATATATATCATTAGTATTTAGATGAGAGTTTCTGTACATTCTCCTAATTTCCCTCATAGACATCAAACATGCTCTTATTATAGATGAAACCCAACCACAGGCGAGTTTAACCACCGGTCAGCCATGGTTTTACAGTGGTGATCAGGTCAGCCATGGTTTTACAGTGGTGATCAGTAGGCTATGGTAAAGCAGCTACTGTGCTGTAACACATCAGTGTGTGTTGGTGAGAATAACAGTGTGTAGTTTGACAGAAACCGTCTGCTTTAAACCTGTTCTCAGTGTGGATCAAACACACTCGCTACTGCTCAGACATGTTACTGCATGAACACGCTTACTGAGAATCTGGCTGTGTGTGTGTGTGTGTGTGTGTGTGTGTGTGTGTGTGTATGTGTGTGTGTGTGTGCATTTTTGAGTGGGTGTAGGTTTTTTTTTTTTAAAGTTTGAACTCTTGTTTTATATACAGAGTTGCGTGCAGATTTATTATTATTATTTTTTTTATTATTCACACACACACACACACACACACACACAAACACACACACACACACACACACAGTGTTTTCTCATGCAAAACAGTCTATCGTGACATGCATCTTCATGGTCAATGTTTTTGCATCCTCGTGTCACTGATCCACTGTTATTTGCTTAATTATGTTTATTGTTGATCTTCATTTAAACTCTTGTGGGTAATTTACACTATATTTAAGCAATTAAACAAAAGAAGCCAGTGTTTAAGGTGCAGTGTGTGAGTTTGACACCCGGTGGTTGAACTAGGTATTGCAGTCCAGGATCAAAACACACACAAGCGCAGGTTGCCAGATTGATGACCAACAGGAGCGAGTCTAACAGTCAAGTTTAAAGGCTGATTTAAATTATGTTTTGAATAAAAGCCACAGCTTGTGATAGCAGGAATATTCTCCATATTAAAATGAGTTTTTGTCCTAATCAACACCTGAAACTGATATATCTGAAGCGGCTTCTGTTACTCACAGCTGAACAACAGAACACTGATCAGCTCATGTACAGCTTATGTGCTTTACTCGGTGTTAAACACTAATAATCTAAAATTATTATTTTAAAATTATTAATTAATTAATTTTTTTTATTTATTTATTTAATAATTATTAAGTGAATTCTCTGAGAAACACACACAGCAGAATTCAGAAGTCTTAATAATCCTAGATTATAGTTATTATTTTACAAGCACTTTATTTAGCCTCCCTGGTTCACATATTGTGCAGTTATTATAGTAATTATAATTATTGGGCAATAATGATATAGGTGGAAAACCCTGAATCCCAAAACTGATGAAAATTACTCATACAGTTATGAAAATAACCCATACTTATGCTGTCACTCTGTGTGTGTGTGTGTGTGTGTTCGTGTTTTTGTGACATATCAGGACACAAATCTGCATAATGACATGTGTATGACACAGGTATTACAAAAAGGAGGTGAAATATGAGCACATTGGTGACGTCCTCATTTTTTAAAAAGCTTATAAATCCTACAGGATGAGTTTAATCAGAGAGTAAAGCTGCACACAGTCTACAGTGATGGTTGGGTTTAGGGGTGGGGTGAGGGCAATATAATATACGGTTTAGACAGTATAAAATGAATGGAAACCAATGTAATGTCCCCACATTTCACAAAAACAAACGTGTGTGTGTTTGTGTGTGTTAAGTGTTTAAGTGCTGGGCAATAAAGTAGTGTGAGTGTTTCACAGTTGTAATTGTCTGCTGTTGTAAACAGATTTCTGTAGTTGTAGTTAATTTTGAGTTGTTGTTTGTTGCATGTTTAATGCTCATTTGTGTAGTTTACTGGATGTTTCCAAGATACTTTAAACATCCCTTGATGAGTTTTTGCTGTAGCATGTTGTAGTCATGCATCAGTTTAAGAGGATTACTGTGAGCAGCCATGTTCAGTAAAATGATTCCTACATGAGTGTTCCTGTTTGTGTCTCTGCAGGCTGTGTTCGACTGTGAAGTGCGATCAGGTAAGAACACTAGACTCAAGTGTGCACTAGTGTTTGTGTTAGTGTGCACTACTGTGTTTTCACTTCATGATGTGTGTGTGTGTGTTCTCCAGCATCTCCGGCCTGTATGTGTGAGAATGAGGGGGTGTCTGTGAGCGGTCTGCATGTTCGGCTGGTGCAGTGTGGGGAGCAGAAGGCCTGGAGTGTGTGTTTGCAGATCCTGCTCAACGTCACAGCCACAGGTTAGTGTGTGTGTGTGTGTGTGTGTGTGTGCACGTGTGTGTGTGTGTGTGTGCATGTGTGTGTGTACTCATCAGGTGTGTGTTCCCTCTGTTAGACACAGGTGATGAGGCCAGCGCTGATGATGAAGAGGGTGATGAAGATCTGGAGAGTGTGTTGAGCAGTGCCAGTGTGTGTGTGTGTTGCTATTATCCTGTACAACAACACTCCAAAACACTGCACTTCACCTTCAACCCCACCACACTGCAGGACGACAAGACAATACAGGTCTGTGTGTCTATAGATCTGTTTGTTTATATATATATTGATCTGTCTGTGTATCTATATCTGTTTATAAATCTATTGATATATCTGTCTGTTTGTTTGTCTATATATCTGTCTATATTTCTTTGTCTATCTATGAATCTTTCATATATATATATATATATATATATATATATATATATATATATATATATATATATATATATATATGACATATATGTGTCTAAATATCTGTTCTTCCTTTATGTCTCTATATATTTATATATCTATATCTATTATATGTCTATATAACTGTCTATATCTGTGTCTATATATCTGTCTGTATCTATATATCTGCCTGTCTATAAATATGTCAGTGTCTATATATCTGTCTATATACCTGTTTGTGTCTATATATATGTTTGTTTACATATATGTCTGTCTGTGTCTATATATCTAATTGTTTCTATATATCTGTTTTTGTGTCTATATATCTGTCTACCTGTGTCTATATATCGGTCTCTATATATCTGTTTATGTATTTCTGTCTCTGCATGTCTATCTGACTGTGTCTATATATCTGTCTATCTATATATTTGTTTTTGTCTGTCTATATCTCTCAGTCTATATCTCTCTGTATATGTCTGTCTACCCATCTATCTAAATCTGTCTATATGCCTGTCTGTCTATCTATCTGTGTCTATATTTCTATATATCTGTCTGTCTATATGTTAGTCTGTCTGTTTATATTTCTGTCTGTGTATCTATACATCTGTCTATATGACTGTCTCTCTCTGTCTGTCTATGTTTAGGTTGGTCTATATATCTGTCTGTCTCTCCACACATTTGCTTACACACTCATTCAGTTATCTCTCAATCCATCAGCCGACCCACACACTCCTCTATTCATCTGTCCATCTCTCCATCCAGCTGTCCACCCACCCAGCATACACATACAGCAGCTTTACATAGGCAAGGCTTTGTCAAACCAACATCTACAGCCTGACATTTAAACTTTTCCTGGTTTAAACTGTGTGTGTGTGTGTGTGTGTGTGTAGGGGGGGGTGTCATTAGTGGTACAGGTCCCGAAGGCGGAGTACGGCAGTCCAGTGGTGGTCGTTTCTCCAACCAACTCCACTACAGAGCTCACGATTCCTACACAAGAGGAAGGTGAATATGCTACACACACACACACACACACACACACACACACACACACACCTGTGCCTCCTACGCTGATTATTATTCGACTGATAATCGGCTGCTTCAGGTTCTCTGATGACACACTTTTGTCTCCTGCAGCTTGTTCCAGGGGTTTAGATGCCGTCTACTGTAAAGGTAAGACCACCGGTGTCCAGTTCACTCCACCCATCCATCCATCCATCCATCCATCCTTTTAGTTATCAATCTGTCCATGTGGTTATCTATCCATCCATCCGTCTATCCATTCATCCATCCATGTTGTTATAAATCCATCCATTTATTTATTCATCCATTTTGTTTACGATCTATATTCATTCATTCATTATCCATGTGGTCATCTATCCATCCACCCATATATCTATCTATGCATCCATCCATTCATCTATCCATCCAACTATTCATTTATTTGTCTTTCCATCCCTTTATCTATACATTCATCTGTTCATTTATTCACCCATCCATTCATCCATTTATCTATCCATCCAATAATTTATCCATTCATCAGTCCATCCATCCATTCACCCATTCATACATTCATCCATTCATTCATGTATCCAACTGTTCAATTATTCATCCATCTATTCATCCATGTGGTTATCTATCCATCCACCCATCTACTCATTCATTCATCCATGTCGTTATAAATCCATCCATGCATTCATCAATCTATCCATTCATATACACCCACCCATCTGTCCATCCATCATCTATCCATCCATTTATGTATCTATCTATCCATCCATCATCTATTCACTGATCTATCTATCTATCTATCTATCTATCTATCTATCTATCTATCTATCTATCTATCTATCTATCTATCTATCTATCTATCTATCTATCTATCTATCTATCTATCCGTCCGTCCGTCCGTCTGTCTATCTATCTATCTGTCTATTCATCCATCCATCCATCCATCCGTCCGTCCGTCCGTTTCTGTCTGTCTCTTTGTCCGTCCATCCATCCATCTATATATCTATCTATCCATCAGTTCATTCATCCATCTATTCACGCGTTTGTCCATCCATCCATCCTCCATGCATACATTAATCTATCCATCCACTCATCAATATATTTATTTGTCCATTCATCTATCCATCCACGTAGTTATCCAAAATTCACCTGACCGTTGATTCATCCACACACACACACACACACACACACACACACACACACACACACACACACACACACACACACACACACATGTAGACGAGTGGTTACAGTGGCAGTGGAGTGTGTGCAGACTGTAGTTTGGCTCCTGACGCTGCTCTTCTGTTGTTCTGCGCAGCGCCCAGACTGTACAGCAGGTCTGCCCCCGGGGCTGGAGCGTTCCTCCTGTACGTGTCTGATGTGGAGAGATGGAGAACGCAGGAGTTTTTAGTGTGTAAGAGACACGAGCGTGACGGAGTCTGTGTGAAGCTGCCGTGGGTATGAAGCGCTCCTCCGCTCTTCATTTAACTCTTCACGTCGCTCCTCATGTTAACTTCTGTTCTCTTATTCGTGCACAGAGGAACGCCAGTCAGGAGTTTGGCGTCTCCTTCAGCTCTGTCGCCCCCTGCCTGTGCTTTGAGGTAATGCAGATGTCTATTTGTCCTGTTCAGACAGTGTTGCTGATTTCTGACTGATTTAAATAGTGTATTAAATCACATTCAGTCAGAACTATATATATATATATATATATATTATTTATTTATATATATTTTATTTCTCTCTTAAATCAATTATGTGTTTTATAAATATGAGTTTGTCTCATTTATAATAGATGTGATGATGTTGAAGCATGCTGACCGTGTGTGTGTGTGTGTGTGTGTGTGTGTGGTTACTCCAGTGAATGACGGCTGTGTTTGATCTTCACACAGATTTGTAGCAGTTTTCCTCGAGTGCAGTATTGTCCGTTTATGAATGAAACAGGTGTGACAGTCACCGCTCTTCTTTGATCTGTGTGTGAGTGTGTGTGTCTGTGATTGTGTTTGTGTGTGTGTTTTGTTTGCAATGGTGTTTCAGTGTGAATTTTACTGTGCATGTATGTTTGTAAGTGTGTGTGTTTGTGTGTAATGGTGTTTGTGGTGTGTAAGTTTGTGAGTGTGTGTGTGTGTGTGTGTGTGTGTGCATGTTTGTGTAATGTTGTTTGTGTGTAAATGTTTCTGAGAGTGTTTGTGTGTGTGTTTGTAAATGTGTGTGTAAGTATGTTTGTGGGTGTGTGTGTGTACAGTACGTTTGTGTGTATTTGTGTGTATGTTTATGTGTGAATAGTTTTTTTGTGTGCAATGGTGTGTGTGTGTGTGTGTGTGTGTGTGTGTGTTTGCAATGTAATAGTGTTTCTGTGTTTGTTTGTTTGTATGTCAGCGTTTGTGTATTTGTGTGTGTGTGTGTTTTTTGTATGTGTGTGTGTGTTTTGTGTGTATGTGTGTGTTTGTACATGCAACGGTTTGTGTGTGAATGTGTTTGTGCATATATGTGTGTGTGCAACGATGTGTGTGTTTGCATATTTTTGTGTGCGCACTGGTGTGTGTGTGAGTGTGTGCTTTTGTATATGTGTGTCAGTGACTGTGTATATGTGATTGCATGTGTCTCTTGAGTGTCTATGTGAGTCCGTGTGTGTGTGTGTGTGATGATGTGCATGTGTTCAATGGTGAGTGTGTGAAGTTTTCTCTACTGACATCCTCTGCTCTCTCTCTGTTTGTGTGTGTGTGTGTGTGTGTGTGTGTGTGTGTGTGTGCGTGTAGTGTCCAGCAGGAGTGTGTCGGTGTCTCTGTCGGTCTCCTCTTCTCCTGCTGCTGTGCTGTGGAACGTCACCGCCCCCTGCAGGCTGAAGCTGGAGGTTCGACTGTGTGTGTGGGACTGGAGGAACAGCAGCTGCAGCAGCGCTCACACACACACACACTCGCACACACACCGCTGGACCCAGACTAACCACACACACTGGGTAAACACAGCGAGATTAAACACATCAATAGTTACTCACTATATACTCTCCCTCATGTAAATACACACACAGTTTTTCATCTGTTGAACACAAAAGAAGATGTTTTGAAGAATGTTAGAAACCTGTAACCATCGACTAGAAGCCAATACTTAGAACATTTTAAGAATGTTACAGGAATTGTCCAGAAACTTTATTTGATTAATTTTGCCATTTCAATAAGACCTGACAGAGCTGTTGCTTATTATACACTCACTGGCCACTTTATTAGGTACACCTCTCCAACTGTTTACAGAGAATGCTCTGAATAAGAGGAAATCTCCAGTGAGCGGCAGTTCTGAGGGCGCAAATGCCTTGTTGATGAGGTCAGAGGAGAATGGCCAGACTGGTTCCAGCTGATAGAAAGGCAACAGTAACTCAAATAAGCACTCACTACAACCGAGCTCTGCAGAAGAGCATCTCTGAACACACAACACATCCAACCTTGAGGCGGATGGGCTACAGCAGCAGAAGAGCACACCGGGTGCCGCTCCTGTCAGCTAAGAACAGGAAACTGAGGCTACAATTCACACAGACTCACCAAAACTGGACAATAGAAGATTGGAGAAACGTTGCTGCTCTGATGAGTCTCCATTTCTGCTGACACATTCAGATGCTCGGCTCACAATTTGGCCTCAACAACATGAAAGCATGGATCATCCTGCCTTGTATCAGCGGTTCAGGCTGCTGGTGGTGGTGTAATGGTGTGGGGGAGATTTTCTTTGGGTCCATTAGTACCAATTGAGCATCAACGCCACAGCCTACCTGAGTATTGCTGCTGACCATGTCCATCCCTTTATGAGCACAGTGTCTCCATCTTCTGATGGCTACTTCCAGCAGGATAACGCAGCATGTCATAAAGCTCAATCATCTCAGACTGGTGAACATGACGATGAGTTCACTGTACTCAAATGGCCTCCACAGTCACCAGAGCTCAATCCAATAGAGCAGCTTTGGGATGTGGTGGAACGGGAGATTGGCATCATGGATGTGCAGCCGACAAATCTGCAGCAACTGTGTGATGCTATCATGACAATATGGAGCAAAATCTCTGAGGAATATTTCCAGCAGCTTGCTGAATCTCTGACACCGAGGATTAAGGCAGATCTGAAGACAAAAGGGGTCCGACCCGGTACTAGTCAGGTGTACCTAATAAAGTGGCCGGTGAGTGTATGTCATTATATTGATCATTCTGTGTGTGTGTGTGTGTGTGTGTGTTACAGCAGCTACAGGGAGAGTTCCTATATGTGCAGCGTCACCCGTCACTGTGTGTGCAGGTATATTATCAGTGTTTCACTACACTACTAGTGATGTGTGTGTTTGTGCATCTGACAGTGTGTGTGTGTGTGTGTGTGTGCAGGTTGAAGTGTCTGGACTGGGTCTTCTGGATCCAGTGTGTCCTTTTGAAGGCGAGTGCTCAGTCGTCAGTCCTGCAGTGTTAATTATTAATGATGAAGAGACCAGATGATAATTCTGCTGTTCTGTGTGTGTGTGTGTGTGTGTGTGTGTGTGTGTGTGTGTGTGTGTGTGTGTGTGTGTGTGTGTGTCTGTGTCTATAGTGAGGAGGAACCACTGGAGCATCCCGCTGGTGCTGTGTGTGTGTCTGCTGTGTGTAACAATGCTGGGGGCGTATGCTGTACAGGGAACACTGAAGAGTGAGCACACACACACACACACACACACACACATAAATGCTCACACACACAAACACGCACATACACACCCACAGACAGACACACATGCACATACACACACACATTTGCACGCACATACACACACAAGCACAGTGGCTCTATTTCAGCTTGTGTGTTTCTGACAGGCTGGGAGTTCAGATGGCTGAAGGAGGAGGAGGAGACCCGTAAGTGTGCACATGTGTGTGTGTGTGTGTGTGTGTGTGTGTGTGTGTGTGTGTGTTTGACTCATGTGTGTGTGTGTGTGTGTGTTCCAGCACTGGTGTCCTCTGTGGATCTGCTGCTGGTCTCTCCTCCAGATGTGGACGGTGTGTGTGTGCAGATGTGTGTTCTGTCCTCCAGTCTGTCGGCTCTGGGCTTCAGTGTGTCTCTGGATCTGTGTAGCGGCTCTGCGCTGTGTGCTGTGGGCCCCGGCCCCTGGCTGCACGCGGCTCTGCGGCGCGGCGGGCGGGTGGTGCTGGTGGTGACCCCAGGGGCCTGCGCACGGGCAGAGGAGTGGAGCCGCGGGGCTCGGCCGGAGGAGCAGGAGCTGCTGGAGGACCGGTTCTGCTCCGAGGTGTTCGAGGCGTCGCTCAGCCGTCTGCGGGGCCGTGCCGCCGGGCCCTTCCTGCTGGTGCAGTTTGAGGGCCACTGCCCCCCACAGGCCCTGCCGGAGCTGCTCCAGGGGCTGCCGCTGTTCAGCCTGCCCCGCCAGAGTCTGGGCTTCATCACCGAGCTGACCCGAGGAGCCGCACACACACACACAAACACACACCTCAGAGCCGCTGCACGCGTACTATCAGGAGCGCTACGAGACTCCAGACGGACACACACACACACACTGCAGCACAAACACAACAACACACACCCGGACTGCTGGATCTGACCTCACGCTGGACCCCACTGAACACTCAGATCTGAAGGGCACCTCCCATGCAGAACTGACTCCTATGCGGGTTTAAGCCCTGTAGTGTGTGTGTGTGTGTGTGTGTGTGTGTGTGTGTGTGTGTGTGTGTGTGTGTGTGTGTGTGTGTGTGTGTGTGTGTGTGAGTTTCTCCAGCACCCTCTAATGCTCAACATGCATTATTTTATTGTTTATAATCAGAATATAAGTAAATTCTGTCATCAATAGCTGTCCATCCACATATATTGGCTGAACCTGCTTCATGGAAACCCACAGAAATATTGAGAATGCTCATTAAAAAGGTCAGATAAAGGATAAGTAGGGTCATTTGTTTTGTCTGATGGGAGTAAATGTGCTGTAAACCCGTTTACTGAATAAACTCCAGCACACACTGAGAGCCTTCATGACTCGAATACACACTGCTCTCCTGATCTGGCAACCCAGGTGCTGAGATATAATTGGCTAAACAGGCAGTGGGTGGAGCCACAGAGGCATTCTGGCACTGTCGCTAGCCGTGCTGTTCAGATAAACGTGTGCTGTATGTTAGCTTAGCATGATTGTGGAATATCTGCACACTATGCTACTGTTTTACCATGTTTTTATGCTTTAGAAGAGTCTAAACCTGACCGTCCCGCTGGCTCTGACCTCCGCTCCACACCTCACGCCAGTCAGAAACATGCTAATCCATGCTAAAGTCATGCTGCCGACTTGATCATACATACTGGAAAAATGTTAACATGCTAATTCATGCTAGAACTGTGCAAACATGCTGATTCATACAAGAAACATGCTAACAACATGCTAATCCATACTGAAAACACTGTTTCGCTT
The DNA here is from genome assembly GCF_052040795.2 of Danio rerio. NCBI lineage: Eukaryota > Metazoa > Chordata > Actinopteri > Cypriniformes > Danionidae > Danio > Danio rerio. The sequence continues at coordinate 61,883,238 of NC_141028.1, forward strand.
ATGGTAAAACATGGAGAGAACTCGCCACAGCGTCCTCTGCTGGATCATTTGTGTGTTCAACACAGCCCGAGGTTTTTTGTTTATTTATTTGATTTACTAAAACTGCATGTAAAGGAAATTAGGCGAAATATTAATCACATGCAAAATAAAAGTTTGTTTTGACATAATATAGATGTGTGTGTGTGTGTATGTGCGTGTGTGTGTGTGTGTGTGTGTGTGTGTGTGTTTTATTATATATAAATATATATATATATATATATATATATATATATATATATATATATATATATATATATATATATATATATATATATATATATATATATATATATGAGAAACATAAAAATCCAAACTAAAAATCTTTTGCTCTGATATTTACACACACACACACACACACACACACACACACACACACACACACATATATATGTATATAATGAGCTCGTAGACTACTGTAATTTATGATTTTGACGGCTGTAGTACATTCACAGAGGCCAGACTGACTCATGTGTGTTCTGTACAAATATGAATGAACATACGGTTAAAAATCTCTCCTGTAGTCAGTCAGTCTGGCCTCTGTGAATGTACTACAGCCTTTATAATCATACAATTACAGTAGAGTGGTTTACTGTAAATATTGCTCTTCAACATCTGTGTTCTGTACAAATATGAACAATAATGTTGGTAAAATCTCTCCTATAGTCAGTCAGTCTGGCCTCTGGGAATGTGAGCAGACATTAGAATGAGAACATCTTGATGAAATACTGTAGATATCTTTTCCCATATATTTGTGTGATGTGTACATGAAGGGAAAATGTGAGAAAATAATGTCTGGTTGGTTCAGCTGATGTGTACTGTATGCTTATGACAGAGATTTCTGCTTTATATGTACTGTATTGTTAGTGGTTGAGTAGCCTTCTACCAGCAGCAAATATCAAACCTAAAAACAACTTTGCCAAGCTATTTATATCACTGTACTACCACAGAATCAGCACAACAGATGATTAATTCACCTACTTTACTACAGTATAGCTGAGAAACACTGTACATTACTACAGTATAGCTCATGTGGCCTGATTTAGTCATAACAACTTACTTATCAACTCAATCATCGACATTTATTTGAAAATAATAGGGGTGAATGTATGACATTTTGGTTAAAAAAAATTGCTAGTAGTGCTTCTTAATTCTTTATATGCCATATATAAACGAACAAACACACTACAAACACACACACACACACACACACACACACACACACACACACACACACACACACACACACACACACACACACACACACACACACACACACACACACACACACACCATGAGCCAGAGCGCTCGAGCCTTTTCATTCTGACACAGATTGATGCTGGGTGGGCGGTGACGAAACATGATCCTCAGCCTTTACTCTGGCACACGGCGGCCTGTGATTGGTGCAGCAGAATCCTCCTTTGACCCTGATTGGCTGTGGGCGCGTGAAGGCGGGGCTTGAGCGGTCAGCTGCAGCACGCACAGAATGAGCTAGAAGCGAGCCGATGATGGTGGACATCTGAAGAGGAGACCCGGAGAAGCTGCATCTGTGGAGATCCTGAGGCTGTTTAACACACGGAGGACACACCGACGAGTGAGTACAGCACACAACACACACACACATATACACATACAACACAACACACACACTACACCACAGAGAACACACACAAGAGAGCGGCGCCGGGGATAAACACTGTTGCGCGCGCGCGCATGTGTAATAATGTGTGTAATAATGTGTGTAATAATGGTGTGTTCGAGAGTGTTTAGTCTCGATGAATGCGTGAATAAATGAACTGCAGAATCTCCAGCATTCACTCATTGAGGCTCTGCAGACTCTGAGCATCTCTCTGCCCTACACACACACACACACACACACACACGCACACACACACACACACACACACACACGCAGCATCAGCATCAGCGCACACACCTCAACCAGGAAGAGGAACTGATGCTTCAGGCCATCGCAGGATTTAATGTGTTCATATGCATTGTCATGAACTACTTTCTCAATTATATATATATATATATATATATTTGAAGCATATTCAGTCTGATAGATGACGTCAGTGCTCTTCTTTAGTTTATAATAACAATTATTCGAATTATTATGAAAATATAGATATGAATATATATTAGGTGCTGGGCAAATATTAATGCATCCCCCAATTAGCGTTTGTTTTGACATAATATGTGTGTGTGTGTGTGTGTGTGTGCTGTATATTTATTATATATTCATATAAACATACACACAGGCATGCATATATTTGGGAAAACGTTTATATTTATTGATGCAAATTATATATAATAATTAAATATCTATGCAAAAATGCTTTGTATAGTTTTTATTTTTATGCATGTGTGTGTATTAATCACGAATGCATAATAAATATATATAATTGCACACACTCATTCATTTTCCTTCGGCTTAGTCCCTTTATTCATCAGGGGTCGCCACAGTGGAATGAACCACCAACTATTCCAGCATGTTTTACACAGTGGATGCCCTTCCAGCTGCAACCCAGTACTGGGAAACACCCATACACACTCATTCACACACACACACACACTCATTTAAGTTGATCAGTTCCCCTATAGCGCATGTGTTTTGGACTGAAACCGGAGCACTCGGAGGAAACCCACGCCAACAGGAGGAGAACATGCAAACTCCACACAGAAACACACACTGACCCAGCCGAGGCTCAAACCAGAGACCTGAGTGCTGTGAGGCCACAGTGCTAACCACTGCCCCACCCTATATTGCATCATGCATGTACATGTGTAAGTCATTGGTTGTGTGTATTGTGTACTAGACTGCACTAGTGTATTGCGTAGTGCTGATGTGTGTGTGTGTGTGTGTTTGCAGCTGGGGATGTGGTGTGTGTGGCTGCTGCTCTTCTCTCTGTCTGTGGAGACTCTGAGTTCGTCCTCCTGTCAGACCTGCAGGAAACTGAGCCACAGCTTCATCAAGGTGAGCTCCACGGCCACATTCAGCAGGTTCATCACTGAAGACTCTCCCGGAGCGCTCTGAGACGAACCCTCAGATGAGGCACGAGGAGAGGCGGCGCGGAGACTCTGTACTGAAGATTACAGATAGAGCAGTGGGGCAGCTCAATAATGTCAGAGTGCAGACAGGACCGCTCTGCTTCCCCCATCGGTGGATAATTTAGCTTACTTTTAAGATAAACACATTTTGTCTCGATATTTCTGAAAGCAACACTACATTTCAGCTGTTGCTGCTTCTTGCTTGTGTCTTGGTCAGATTGTTTGCACTATCACAGTCTGATGCTGGCTGCTGTGTGGTGTTCAGACTTCACTCCTCTATTTACAGTGTTTACCGCAGATCGTTTACTCTAGGGGTGTTCAGCAGTGTGGGGTTTTCTCTGCTGCATGTTCTGCTGTGATGAGTAAAGAGTAAACGCTGCTGCTGCTGCTGCTGTTTCAGGGTTTGGAGCGAACAGCCAATAAGAACTTCGGCGGTGGGAACACGGCTTGGGAAGAGGAGAAACTGGCCAAATACGCACGCAGGTGAGCCGACTAACCTCACAACACAGCTTCATCATGCCGAGCTGCTGCTGCATCTGCAGGCTTCCAGTGAAAGCTGCAGTGTGTGGGATTGACTCATCTAGTGGTTGATTTAGGTACTGCAGTCCACATTCAAAATGTCAGTGTTTTATCCACCCTCCCCACAGCGCAGACACAAGTGTCCAGATTGACACACAAACAGGAGCATGTCATTTCATTTGAGTCTTACACTTATGTAATGATTGTAATATTTGCTAATTTAAAAACTCCCTCTTGTGTATTTCTGTAGCTGTGAATCTGTGTGTGATTTCTGTGTCTGCTTCTGTCCACCAGAGGGCGCACTTTCAGCTGCCTCCGCATACACCAGGGGTCACCAATCCTGGTCCTGGAGGGCCGGTGTCCCTGCAGGGTTTAGCTCCATCTTGCCTCGACACACCTGCCTGGATGTTTCAAGTATACCTAAAAAGACCTTGATCAGCTTGTTCAGGTGTGTTTGATTAGGGTTGGAGGTAAAATCTGCAGGACACCGGCCCTCCAGGAACAAGTTTGGTGACCCCTGGCATACACTGAGAGCCCTCATCATGACCGTAATGAAATAGGCAGTTTTCCACAATCTGGCAACCTGCGGTGCTGAAATATAATTGGTTGAACTGGCAGTGGGCGGAGTTACAGAGATCAAAGCAAAGACAGAGATTCTCAGAGCAGAATAGCTGACCTTTAGATAAACACACACGTGTTCATTTAGCATGATCTGCACACATATGATGGTGTTACTGTGCTTTAGAAGAGTCAGAAACGTACCTTTGAGACCTGTGTGTGTGTGTGTGTGTGTGTGCAGTGAAACGCGTCTGCTAGAGATCGTGGAGGCAGCGTGTGATAAATCTGACTTTGAGTGCAACAGACTGCTGGAGCAGATCGAGGATCAGGTGGAGACGTGGTGGTTTCACAGGTGAGGGCGCTGCACGTGTGTGTGTGTGTGTGTGTGTGTGTCCTGGTGTGTTTTGATTTGATGAATGAATGCTTGTGGTGTTTGTCCTCCAGTGTTTTGGTGCATTACCGCCACCTTCAGCTCTGGAGTGTGAGTCAGACAGCAGCTTTTATGGGAATATATATTTATATAATCCAGATATAACTCAAAAGTAATATATGTTTGGTTTTTAGGGTGTGACAGACCTTAAAATGTCTTGTTTTCCTGAGCCCTGACTGTCTCCAAACTAGTGCAAACTGTCAGTTTTACAGCACGGCTGTGTCTATTGTCTTCTCCAGCCGGTCAACTGGTCAGACGGGCTCTGTCTCCAGAGCATCAGTTGCACACTTCTGTTTTCATGCTAAAATATATCATGAATGGCGACTTACATGCTGATGAGATCGGGCCAGAAAAGGCAATTTACCCTGCCGACAACAACACTTCATTTGCATGCTGTCCCCACCTACACGTGTCGATGTCTGTAAAACTGTACTCGTCTTAAAATTTCACAACAGTTTTGGTGTCGTGAGCCAGACTAGAGAAACTCAACACTTTACAGACTGAAGCACTGCACATTACTGGAGCATGCTCTGCATTTGAGTGTGAATTTACTACACAGGTGTTACAAAAGCACCTTCTATATAGTATGGAAGTATGCGATTTCTGACACAGCCATGCAGTATGTCTCATTGCACATGATGTGCACTTCAGTGTGTGTGAGACGTAGTGTACACACAACATCACTACATTACAGACTGGACTGTTTAAAACATGTCCCAGTACTGGGTTGCAGCTGGAAGGGCATCAGCTGCGTAAAACATATGCTGGTATAGTTGTCAGTTCATTCCGCTGTGGCGACACTTGATAAATAAGGGACTAAGCTGAAGGAAAAGGAATGACATGTTTAAAACAGCACATGCTGGCGACACCTGCTGGTCAAAACTGTGTAAATGCAACAAAAATCAGACGAAACAGACTTTCCCAAACACAATGCGAACTTTACATTAAAGTATAAAGCTATGAACGCATAAAAATCTGTCTAATATCAGTCAATATTAAGTGTCTGCACTCTTAAATATTATGATCTATTATTCCTTTTCATTTCACTGTCAGTTTATTGTCTCAGTAAAACTTCTGCTGACTTGTAAAGCTGATCTGAGATCAGGTTAAAACTATTACACCTGTTCAGATGTTCAGAGATTTTCCACCAGGGGGCGATCTGAGTGACCCTGCGTGATTAATGTGGGTTTTATGCTATTTCACAGATCGCCCCCTGGTGGACAAACATTTTCAAAACATTTTAAAACCGTGATGATGTAATGACGCCTTGATTACCGAAACCACATGACCTGCCAATCTGATACATGCTCGATTCGCTGACTCCAAACAAAAGATTTGTAACGGCGCATTCACACGGGGCGTCAGCGTCAACGATTTCCATTCATTTTGATTGGGTGACGTCAAGCATTGCTGAACTGCATTGTGGATCCGTCTGCGCCGCTTCAGAGGCGTTGCTCACTGTAGAAGTTGGGACTAGCTCAACTTTTCAAGTGCCGATGGAAGCATCGGCCAATCAGATCACTGTATGCATATACACCAGCTAGACAGTGGCCTACTGGTGACTGAATTTCATTGGCTGACGCTGCTAAGACGATTGTGTTAGCCCCAACTTTAGACTCGCCTTCATTAAAGCCCCATTTAAATGGGGCGTTAATGTTCGAAGCTTCATGAATCAGTGCTTTAAAATCAGCTATTAATATCTGTGTGTGTGTGTGTGTGTGTGTGTGTGTGTGTGTGTGTGTGATTACAGACAGCAGGAGGCGCCAGACCTGTTTGAATGGCTCTGCATTGAGGAGCTCAGACTGTGCTGCCCGGCGGGACACTACGGACCTCAGTGTGCAGGTAAACACACACACACACACACACACACACATGCTCATGCACATTATTCAAATGTATAATACACAGTGAGCTGAATCCATTATTATTGTCCAATAATCTGCCAATGGGGGAAGAAAAGTCTGTTATTGATAAACAAGAGTATTTCACTCGCCCTATGGCAGAGCATTTTACATGTTTTAAAGAAAAACTCTCTTCATTATTTTGAGATTTGGACTAGAAACACGTCAGTTACTCAGATCAGTGTTTTGTGTCTAATAGTTTAGTTTGTGGTCAGTAGTCGTGTAATAATCAGTGTAAAGTACATCCAGCTGGTGATTATCCCTTCAGTCTTCTACAGCAGCTGCTGATGAACCTGTAGTGCTGTATTCTGTGATCATCACCGGCTGCATGTACTTTATCCCTTACTTACAAAACTGCCCCGCTGTAAAGCTAAGCTCATGGTCAATACATTCCTGTGGTGTGTGTGTGTCTCTCTCTCTTTCTCTGTGTGTGTGTGTGTTCAGAGTGTCCGTCGGGACCCGCAGGTGTGTGTGGAGGTCTGGGTCGCTGTGAAGGTGAAGGCACGCGTCTGGGCGACGGAGACTGTGTGTGTGACCCGGGATATGCTGGAGTTCTGTGTCAGGAGTGTGCAGACGGATACTACAGAGAGAAGAGCTCCAATCACACACAACCACCCTGCTCAGGTGACACACACACACATGCACACACGCATACACACACACACACACACAATGTTTCTCAGTGGTGCAGCAGAGAAGATATGGGGCTGTGGACAATGTCAGTGCATGATGTGTGTGTGTGTGTTTCAGCGTGTCATCACTCCTGTAAGGTGTGCAGTGGTCCGCTGGAGAAGCAGTGTCAGCTCTGTAAATCCGGCTGGATCCTCCACAGCAGCAGGTGTATCGGTGAGCAGAGCAGAAGCATCTCCAATACACAGAACACCTCCAGAGTTCACCTGGAACACTCTTACTCAGAGCAGAGACTGTGCTTAAAGTCGCCATGAAATCAGAATGGACTCTTATAATTATACAGTAGAGCTTGTTGTAAACGATGTGTCCGTGCACGGCAGTGTTTAATGAAAATTAATTTGCCCACAGAAGCTTCAATCAAATATATAACCTGCCCCCTCCTCATAATCACTGCTCTACACTTCTGATCACATGGAATGCCTTTAGGGTGGAGCTATCAGTCCTTTAGGGCGGAGCTATCAGTCCTTTGGGGCAGGTCTTTCAGTGCTTTAGGGCAGGTCTTTCAGTACTTTAGGGCGGGACTATCAGTGCTTTAGGGAGGGGCTATCAGTCTTATAGGGCAGGGCTATCAGTACTTTAGGGCAGGTCTTTCAGTACTTTAGGGCGGGGCTATCAGTACTTTAGGTCTGGTCTTTCAGTACTTTAGGGCGGGGCTATTAGTACTTTAGGTCTGGTCTTTCAGTAGTATAGGGCGGGGCTATCAGTACTTTAGGGCAGGTCTTTCAGTACTTTAGGGCGGGGCTATCAGTACTTTAGGTCTGGTCTTTCAGTACTTTAGGGCGGGGCTATCAGTACTTTAGGGCAAGTCTTTCAGTACTTTAGGGCGGGGCTATCAGTACTTTAGGGCAGGTCTTTCAGTACTTTAGGGCGGGGCTATCAGTCCTTTAGGGCAGGTCTTTCAGTACTTTAGGGCGGGGCTATCAGTACTTTAGGGCAGGTCTTTCAGTACTTTAGGGCGGGGCTATCAGTACTTTAGGGCAGGTCTTTCAGTACTTTAGGGCGGGGCTTTCAGTCCTTTAGGGCAGGTCTTTCAGTACTTTAGGGCGGGGCTATCAGTGTGTGTCTGTTTCTCTCCGACTCTTGTCCAGTCTTCCTTCATTTTGCTAACAGTGTTTTGTCTTTTCACAATCCAGTCGGTTCCTGTCGGGTGACGTGCTGCACTGGCCTACATGTTCCTCATATCAGGACTGTTTTAACTGGATGAGCATGACGATAGAGGAAAAACTTCCATTTCATGGCGACTTTAACAATTCACTTTCATCTTTTACACACACCAGACTGTCTAAAGCCAACATTTATCATCTTTCTAACACTTTTATTCTGTGTGTGTGTGTGTGTGTGTGTGTGTGTGTGTGTGTTACTGCAGATGTGGACGAGTGTGGCACAGAATTGGCTCGCTGTCCGTCAAACACATACTGCTTCAACACAGACGGCTCTTACGAATGCAGAGGTCAGTCACAATATGTGTGGATGCAGTTGTGTGTGTGAGCATGTGAGTGTGTGTGTACTGATACAATTGTGTGTTTGTGTGAACTGAAACTTGTGTATTCGTGAGTGTGTGTGTGCTCCAATACAGTTTTGTTTATGTGTGTGCGTGTGTAAGTACTCATCCAATATTGTTGTGCAGGCTGTGATCAGGTGTGTGTGTGTGTGTGTGTGTGTGTGCAGGCTGTGATCAGGCGTGTGTGGGCTGTATGGGCAGTGGTCCGGCTCGCTGCAAGAAATGTGCCCGAGGCTTTAGGCTCACTGGGGCCAAGTGTTTAGGTGAGTCTCATATCAGCTGTGTGTGTGTGTTTTATTATGTTCTATTTATTTGTATGTGTGTGTGTGTGTGTGTGTGTGTGCTCGTCCCAATCCCTCTGTGTCATCCTTAGACATTGACGAGTGTTTGGAGCGCACCATTGCGTGTCCGGGCCTGAATGAAGCATGTGTGAACGAGGAGGGCTCGTACCGTTGTGAGTGTGCGGACGGCTTCATCAGGCGGGACAGCATCTGTGTGGAGAATCTCACACCTGGTGAGCACACATATACACACTCCTGCACACATACACACTCACTCCTGAGTTGACAGAGCTGACAATAACATTGTCGGCAATAACAGAGTTAAGGATGACAGAGGTGAGGGTAACAGAGTTGATGATAACAGAGTCGAGGGTTACAGAGTCTTGGATAAAGGAGTCAAGGGTAACTGAGTCAAGGGTAATGGAGTCGAGGGTAATGGAGTTGAGGGTAACGGAGTCGAGGGTTACGGAGTCTACGATAATAGAGTCAACGGTTACAGAGTCAAGGATAATGGAGTCGAGGGTTACGAAGTCGAGGGTTATGGAGTAGAGGGTTATGGAGTCGAGGGTTATGGAGTTGAGGGTTACGGAGTCAAGGGTAACAGAGTCGAGGGTAACGGAGTCGAGGGTTACAAAGTTGAGGGGGTAATGGAGTCAACGTTTACGGAGTCGTGATTAACAGAGTCAAGGGTTACGGAGTCAAGGGTTACGAAGTCGAGGGTTACAGAGTCGAGGGGGTAATGGAGTTGAGGGTTATGGAGTCGAGGGTAACGGAGTCAAGGGTTATGGAGTCGAGTGTTACAGAGTCAAGGGGTTAATGGAGTCGAGGGTTATGGAGTTGAGATTAACGGAGTCAGGGGTAACTGCATCAAGGGATATGAAACTGAGGGTAACGGAGTCGAGGGTCACAGAGTGGAGTGGGTAATGGAGTCGAAGGTTACGAAGTCGAGGGTAACGGAGTCGAGGGTCACAGAGTCGAGTGGGTAACGGAGTCGAGGGTAACGGAGTTGAGGGTCACAGAGTTGAGGGTAACAGAGTCGAGTGGGTAACGAAGTCGAGGATTATGGAGTAGAGGGTAATGGAGTCGAAGGTAACGGAGTCGAGGGTAACAGAGTCGAGGGTCACAGAGTCTAGGGTTATGGAGTCGAGGGTCACAGATTTGAGGGGGTAACGGAGTCAAGGGTTATGGAGTCGAGGGTAACAGAGTAGGCGGATAGGAGAGTTAGTTGTCTATCAGTGCTCTACGGATTGTTCTGCCTTTTCTAAGTGATGTAACAGAATTAGAGTTCCAGAGTTGACCAGAACGCAGAGATACAGAGGAAAGCTGATATTACAAATAATGCAGAAAATAGATGTTTCATATAAATGTTTATTATTTGTAGAGAGAACTCAATATATAATGTGTGTGTGTGTGTGTGTGTGTTTTCTGCAGCGGGGCCAGAGAAGGGCTTGTTTGACGACATGACGGATGACGAGGTGTTGGTTCTCCAGCAGATGTTCTTCGGCGTGGTGATCTGCGCTCTGGCTACGCTCGCTGCTAAAGGAGACATGGTGTTCACCGCCATCTTCATCGGGGGCGTCGCCGCCATGGCCGGATACTGGCTGTCGGAGAAGGGGGACCGCGTGCTGGACGGCTTCCTCAAGGGCAGGTAGAGGAGGAGACACTGACCTCACTCACTCACTGACTGATGGAGATCACACTGACGGAGACAACAGGAGAAGAGGAGGAGGAAGAATAAAGAAGATGATGATGAGGAACAATGAGGATGATGAAGAATAATTATGAAGATGATGAAGATGACGATGGATTGGTTTCTAACACTGTGTTCAACAGTTGAGCTGCTGCGTGTGTCTTTTGAGACTCAGCTTGTGGATGTGTGTGTGTGTATTTCTGAAGATCAGAGAAGATGCTGAGAACTTTTCCTGATGCAGGATACAGCGCTGACACTGATCACGAGCGTGTGTGTGTGTGTGAAAGTAATGTATGTTAATAGATCATGTTGATTTTAATGGGGTTTCCACATTCATTAATTCATGATTTGAAGACTTTATAGTGACTCTGTTATTGTTATTTTGTAATCATGATTCCCCTTCAGGGTGTGTGTGTGTGTGTGTTGCTTCAACAGATTCTCTGAGGAACACTGATGTCTGTGGTCTGCTGCTGTTCTTCTGCTCTTCTCAAGTGCAATATGAAGTGCTCCTGATCTCTGACTGCGCTCTAGAATGTCTGTGTATTCAGATTTCCTGTGATCACTCTTTCAGCTCATTTCCTCTGGCAGTGGGAGTCCTGTTTTAAATATGCAAATGTGACAGCTGTGATAGGTGGGTTCCTCCGCTGTGATTGGCTGTAGATTGCAGACGTCTGCATGCTTCAGTTTAGTTTATTTTAGTTGTGTGTGAATGTGACGACTGAGCTCTGTTCTGCCAGCCTTAAAGTCAAACCTGTTTCCTTCATCACCTGCTGTTAGGATGCTCAACTTTATAATTACATTAAAACTATTTCATTCAGCTGCTTCACTCATCTTTTTGTGACAAATTTCCAGCAGACAGACAGTAAAATGAGTATAACCATAGTTTGCTATTACGGCCAGCGCTGGTCAGTAACATTACTGCAGGTTTGTGCGGGGACTGCTGGAGTTTAATATTATTATGGTCTGGAAATTATTGTCATGTTTTGTATTTATTCTTTAATCTGTGCCCTTTAAAATGCTAAATTTGCATTTACGAGAATAAATCACAGCAGTTGAGTGTTTGTTTATATGTATTGTGTACAGTGTACTATAACAAACACAATCTGATATAATGTGACGTGTGGAAATATGTTTTTTAACCACAGCTTTATATTGCTGGAGCTCAGAATATGCTGTTTCAGAGCTGTTATGCTTCACGATGATGAACATTAGCTTGTATGTGTATATTGGCATTTTATTTTCACAGATTATTCAAATGCTGGACTGTTTTTTTATACCTAAATCACATTGGATTCTGTCCATAAATCATATTTGTGAAGTGATTCTCATCATGCTCAGCGTCCGCATGAACAACACGAGAAGAGGAAGAGTGCGTTTGTTTTCTTCATCTCTCATAATATGCCTCAGCACAGTCGTGTTTTCAGTGGTCTGTCCGCTCCTCGTGGATGAAAATGTCCAGTTTTCCCTCGTCTTGTACCTCTCAGAAATACTATACAGACGTGAATTCTGCTGTCATATCTCACAGACAGGCCCACGACATGTAGAAAAGATAAAAAATCTCATTTATTTAAATCTTCAACATGAACATTATCTGCAAATCCTGAACAAACATGATGAACATGAAACAAACAAGCCAAGAAACAGCTGCAGGATCTGTGATCGACCTGTGGCGCTGCGGACATTATAGTTTATTAAAAGAGATGAAATCAGATTCCTAATTGTTTGTGGTTTTTCCAGAGCCAGGCGTGATAATCGTTGAGTTTATGATCGTCTGGAGTGACCTGTAGAGACCAGAACACTCTGATTTACATATAGTAGAGTACGGTAGAGGAGAGTACAGTGTAGTGGAGTACAGTACAGAAGAGTAGAGTATGGTAAGAGTATAACATTTTACAGTACAGATGGAAACAGTACAATATAGTATAGTATAGAGGAGTACAGTAAAATAGAGCAGAGTAAGGTAGAGTATAGCAGACTGCAGTAGATCAGAGTATAGTATAGTATAGAAGAGTAGAGTACAGTACAGGAAATATCAGTATAGTAGAGCAGAGTATAGTAGAGAACACTAGACCAGAGTATAGCGGAGTACAGTGAAGTAGGGGAGTGTATAGTAGAGCAGAGTATAGTCAAGTACAGCACAGTAGAGCACAGAAGTATAGAGCGTAGTATAATACAGTATAGTAGAGCAGAGTATTGTAGAGTACAGTAAAGCAGAATAGATCATAGCGTAGTAAAGTAGAGCAGAGAATAGTAGATTACAACAGGCCAGAGAAGAGTTTAGTAGAGTACAGTAGAGTTCAGAAGAGTATAGTCCAGTATAGGTTATTAAGTGTATAGTCCAGTATAATAGAGTATGGTCCAGTGAAGTATTGTAGAGTACAATAGAGCAGAGTGCAGTTGAGTATAGTTCAGTAAGTGTATACTCAAGTATAGTATAGTCCATACGAGTATAGTCCAGGAAGTGTATAGTCCAGTATAGTAAAGTATAGTCAAGTATAGTAGAGTAGAGTGGAGTATAGTATAGCAGAGTGCAGTACAGTTACAGTAGAGTAAAGTGCAGTCGGGAATAGTAGAGTATAGAAAAGTGGAGTATAGAACAGTCCAGTAGAGTATAGTCCAGTAAAATATAGTGCAGTAGAGTGTTGTTCAGTAAGTGTATACTCCAGTATAGTAGAGTATAGTCCAGTAGAGTACAGTACAGTATAGTGTGCAGTTCTCACCTCTCTCCACTCGTCCACACAGAAGATGCGGTACGAGTCGTTGCCGTATTTGCCGATGCCGTGCAGCTCGATAGGGTACTGCCATGATTTACTGATGTACTCATCTGATTAACAACACCAGAACACACACACACACACACACACACACACACACACACACACACACTAAAGCATTCATTTACACAGTCTGTCATACATTTACTCTACAAATATCAGCAAATTACCCATGATTCTCTGCAGTAACCCTGAACACACACCCCAGCGGTGACATGACTGAGTGTGTCTACAGCTATAACAATCCAACACAGAGACAGGGCAAAGAAAATGTGGACAGGACTCACTGTAAGAGAGTGTGTGAGTGTGTGCACATACCAGAGAAGCGTATGAGTGTTTTGGCTCTCAGTTGGCTGAGCCCGAGCGGCTGCAACAGCACAGACAGGGGGCGCCAGTCACTCACACGGGTCACTGCAGCACTGGGGTAACACTCCAGAAACTCCCACAGCACCGGCAGAGCCACACGCGCTGGACACACACACACACACACACACACACACACACACACACACACACACACACACACACACACACACACACACACACACAGAGGAGAATCACACACACTGTGAGTGCATGTATTATTGGTCTTGTTGAACAACAGGAGTGAATGTGTGTGTGTGTGTGTGTGTGTGTGTGTGTGTGTGTGTGTGTACCATTGGTCTTGTTGAGGAATATAGTGGCCACCAGGAGTCTCCAGGGGTCATGGAAGAGCGTCTCCTGCACCAGCCGAAAGGGGGAGCGAGGAGGAGTCCACTTCCTGAAGACCTTACGCCTCGGCCGGCGCACAGCTGGAACACACACACACACACACACACACACACACACACACACACACACACACACACACACACACACACACACACACACACACAGAGTTTCTCACAGGAACAACAGTTTCTCAGTGACTGCTGAAATGAGTGTGTGAGTGTGTGTGTGTGAGTGTGTGAGCGTGTGTGAGTGAGTGAGTGAGTGTGTGTGTGTGTGCTCATGATATGGCGTACCCTCACTCCTCCTGCTGAAGTATGGACTGGTCTTGCGCTTCTCTACAGTTCTCTTCAGGCCTGAGGACAGAGCGGATGATGAGAACACACTGTTGAGGACACGCTCGGCCTGTCAGCAGCAGTGTGTACTGAACAGGCTACTGATGGAGCCAGATAACTACTAGATCAACCAAACAGCAGCAGTGGCGAGTCTGCACTACACTCATGTGCTCGAGAACACCGTCAAGAACTTTAAGAGTCTGTCTATTACAGGAATATTTGTATTTATTGGCGACATTCCACAATGAACTCAGATGATTTCTCTCTCATCACTGATCGGCTCATGCTGAATGCTGAGGGTCTGGTTAAACACTGAACCTGATGTTACAGTAAAGTGTGTGTGTGTGTGTGTTTTCACTGCTGCTGCACATCACAGACACACTGATTCTGAATATCTGCTCGCCTCTTTGGCTCGCTGTATGTCTGAAAGCAAACACTGATACGATTATCTCTGAAGACTCACGACTCTCAGAGTTTCCAGCAGGTGAAGCACAGCCAGAGTGTTTCTGCCTCATCTCTTCTCCAGCGCAGTCATCCGGAGGCTGATCTGGGGTCAGATGTGAGTGTGTGTCTGGTGGCTGATCTAGGGTCAGATGTGAGTGTGTGTCTGCTTCTGGATGCTGATCTGGGGTCAGATGTGAGTGTGTGTCTGCTTCTGGATGCTGATCTGGGGTCAGGTGTGTGTGTGTGTCTGCTTCTGGATGCTGATCTGGGGTCAGGTGTGTGTGTGTGTCTGCTTCTAGATGCTGATCTGGGGTCAGATGTGAGTGTGTGTCTGCTTCTGGATGCTGATCTGGGGTCAGGTGTGTGTGTGTGTCTGCTTCTAGATGCTGATCTGGGGTCAGATGTGAGTGTGTGTCTGCTTCTTGATGCTGATCTAGGGTCAGATGTGTGTGTGTGTCTGCTTCTTGATGCTGATCTGGGGTCAGATGTGAGTGTGTGTCTGCTTCTGGATGCTGATCTGGGGTCAGGTGTGTGTGTGTGTCTGCTTCTGGATGCTGATCTGGGGTCAGGTGTGTGTGTGTGTCTGCTTCTGGATGCTGATCTAGGGTCAGATGTGTGTGTGTGTGTCTGCTTCTTGATGCTGATCTAGGGTCAGATGTGTGTGTGTGTCTGCTTCTTGATGCTGATCTGGGGTCAGATGTGTGTGTGTGTCTGCTTCTAGATGCTGATCTGGGGTCAGATGTGAGTGTGTGTCTGCTTCTGGATGCTGATCTGGGGTCAGATGTGTGTGTGTGTCTGCTTCTAGATGCTGATCTGGGGTCAGATGTGAGTGTGTGTCTGGTGGCTGATCTAGGGTCAGATGTGAGTGTGTGTCTGCTTCTGGATGCTGATCTGGGGTCAGATGTGTGTGTGTGTCTGGTGGCTGATCTGGGGTCAGATGTGTGTGTGTGTCTGCTTCTGGATGCTGATCTGGGGTCAGGTGTGAGTGTGTGTCTGCTTCTAGATGCTGATCTGGGGTCAGATGTGAGTGTGTGTCTGCTTCTAGATGCTGATCTGGGGTCAGATGTGGGTGTGTGTCTGCTTCTGGATGCTGATCTGGGGTCAGGTGTGTGTGTTTGTATTTCTCCGCGTCTCTTCTTCTGCTGTGGCGGGTGTGAGGCATGGCTCTGTGCAGATCTTCACACTGATGACAGCTGCTGCTGGAAGAGACACCGCTGGGGATGAGTTATTAATCTGTTCAATTAATTTTCTGCATGAGAAATCATGAAATCAGCAAATGACAACAGCAACTTTCAATTAGGACTCAACAACACTCCTCAACCAATGCTACTTTCCACAAGGGGGAGAAAAGGAAGAGGAGTACAGTTAATTAGTTAGACAACTAAAGTAATAAGAACATTTAATTACAATAAATAAAATGATGCCCTTTTTTACGAGATGTAAACTGTGTCAATAGAGGTAAAGTGTGTTTAATATGGACACACTCGGTCATTCAGCAGTCTCTATATTGTTCAGCATGTTACTCTGAATATTGGATGGGAATGAGCATGCCAGCATGACTTGTACACAACATTAACACTGTCTAATTGACTGTGATCAATGCTGGACTGTGATAGTCATTGGCTGCTAATCTGATTTCCCTATTTAGAATTAGCAAAGAAAACTTTCCTGACATGATATTATTAAGGAGAAAGTCTGAATTTCCCAATATAACACAGCTTTACCTGTTGTGATTGTTCAATCGCTCACTCTCTCTCTCTCTCTCTCTCTCTCTTACACACACACAGAGAGAAACACACCTGCTCGCTGCTCATGATCCTCTGGAGCTCAGGCGCTGGTGGTTTCTCAGACGCTGTGAGTTGTGAACGCTGAGCAGAAGCGGGTTAAACACACTCGGATGAGCGCGGACACTTTCGCGTGTGGACTGGCTCAATGTAAACAAACACGGGAGCGAGAGAGAGACCGAGAGAGGAAGAGAGAGCTTGACTCGGGCTCTGTCGCCTCCTGCTGCTGCGGCGGAGAATGACAGCAAGTTCAAGTTCAATTATAAACACACTTCAAGTTCAGGACAGCAGCACCTGCCTCACACTGAGCTCACAATCTACTCTGGTTTCATTATAAGCAAGGCACAGGACTTTTTTAATAGTTTAAAACTAGACGGTCATGCGTTTTATTTATTGAAACACACTATAGTTATCTGTATAGTCAAATGTCCACTGTTTTTAATTGTAGTAAAGTGTATTATACTGTACACATTACAGCTCTTTGTTAATGATCGCTCACAAAGCACACTAGTATCGACTATAGTGATCTGAAACGGATAAATACTGCAGTATACTTAGTACGCAGTAAACTGAGGTGTATAATATATCCTATAGCTGTAGAACACTACAATACAGTACCATAGCATTACCATAGTTACCATAGCAACTGTAGAATCACCACAATAGATGAATTACTATAGTTATGTTGCCATAGCAACTGTAGACTTAGCATAACAGATCAATGAATGTGGTTGTTGTGTTACCATAGCAACTGTAGAATCAACACAACAGATCAATCCCTATAGTTGTTGTGTTACCATAGCAACTGTAGAATCACCACAACAGATCAATCCCTATAGTTGTTGTGTTGCCATAGCAACTGTAGAATCACCACAACAGATCAATCCCTATAGTTGTTGTGTTGCCATAGCAACTGTAGGATCACAACAGATCAATCCCTATAGTTGTTGTTGCCATAGCAACTGTAGAATCACCACAACAGATCAATCACTATAGTTGTTGTGTTGCCATAGGAAAAGGCAAATCGCTGTAATAGATTAGATCAAGTTCTTCAGTATGATTAAAACACACTACTGTATTTCCTGTGCATTACTGTAGTATTTTATAATAATGCTGCAGCACACTGAGTATTTTAACTCTCCTGATTATACTGTCTGAGTTGTTGTAATTGTTAATAGAGTTTGTTTCAGCAGCATCCCTTATTAATACTGTTATACATATTGTGCATGCCTATAAAGCTTCTTTCTTTCTTCCTTACCTTCTGTATAGCCAGTAGCAGAGTAAAGATCAGGATAAAGCACATCCAGCTGGTTGTTTTCTCAGAATAAAGCTCTCAGTCTTCTACACCGTGCTGCGCTTCACATTGAGCTGCTGATAAACCTGTCAGGCTTTACTCTGAGATGAACACCTCCTGGATCTGCTTTATCCCCGGCTTAAGCACTGTTATGTCTCACTTTGACTATACACTCTTACAGGAAGAGTTCACAGCTCTGCCATTCACAGATCATTCTGGGTACGCTGAGGAACAGTAAGCACATTAGTTTTATTTTTAATTTAAGGAACATTTGATTATGCTGAAGAGCCTTTTCCACTATAGAGAACTTTAGTGCCGTGTGAAGGCCTTATGGATAATACGAGTATTCCTGGAGCCAATGAAGAACCGTCTGTTTAAGAAGAGAGATTCAGAGCAGATGAAGATGAAGAACACCAAACATCATCATCACACTGTTATTGTGTGACACATTTGGCATGTTTGTGTGGGTGTGTGTGTGTTAATCTGCACACACACACACACACACACACACACACACACACACACACACACACACACACACACACACAGCCTCATTAATGGACACCCCGTGGACTAAAGATTCATTGAAGTCCTGCATCAATCAGACCATGACTGATGAAAATAGCTGATCACACACACACACACACACACACACACACACACACACACACACACACACACACACACACACACACACACACACACACACACACACACACACACACTGACTGAATGATGCAAACACACAGATCAAACAGGCTGAAATAAGCAGATCTCTCGGTAGCGCTGTCTGTCCTCTAAATGCAGTTTTCTTCAGCAGCACACGTCTCTGATAGAGAAACTGCAGCAGCAGCAGCACACCTCCACACACAACACACATCACATTAATCAGCTCACACTCTTCTAGATGTGCTGGACATTTCTGCAGGTCAGATATATTGTGAATGAACTCTGCAGTTTGAGCACTGATATCTCCTCTACCAGTTATAAAGTGCCTCAGTAATAACAATATTCAGTGATTAATCAGATTGCATAAGGATGAATGTGGGCTGAAGATCAATCCCAGCTGTGATCATTATTTTACTGTGGAGTAACACAAACACAACCTATTAAAACCAGTTACACAACAACAACAACACACAGTGACATGCAGATATCCAAGACAGGTTTCTGCTTTCACAAATTAAGTTTTTATTATATACAGTTGAGGTCAGAATTATTCACCCCCCTGTTTACTTTTCCCCCAATTTCTGTTTATCAGAGAGCAGATTTCCCCAACACATCTCTAACCATAACAGTGTTAATAACTCATGTCTAATAACTGATTTATTATCTCTTTGTCATGATGACAGCACATAATATTAGACTAGATATTCTTCAAGACACTAGTGTTCAGCTTACAGTGACATGTAAAGGCTTCACTAGGGTAATTAGGGTAAAGTTAGGGTAATTAGGCAAGTCATTGTAGAACAGTGGTTTGTTCTGGAGACTATTGAAAACAAATGTAGCTTAAAGGGGCTAATAATTTTGACCTTAAAATGGTGTTTAAACAATTAAGATCAGCTTTAATTCTAGCCGAAATAAAACAAGTAAGACTTTCTCCAGAAGAACAAATATTATCAGACACACTGTGAACATTTCCTCAATCTGCTCAACATCATTTGCAAATATGTTAAAAAGAAATCAAATTCAAAGGGGGGATAATAATTGTGACTTCAACTGTACTTAAAGCAATGTAACTTGCCATTATTGGCTTGGTAATTAATAGTTAATTATGAAATTATGGGCACTTTATTTATTATTTATTTAAATTGCACTGGTCAACTCAACTGTAGTGTTTGTCCATATGTGACCCAACAACCCAGCATTTTAACCCAGAGACGACATCAGTCAAAACCTCATATTTAAAAAACCTCAGGTTTATACACACATCTACATGTGATATGTGATATTAATGCAGTATATTAGATTTTAGTCATTGGGTTCTTTCTGATAGCAATAGTAATTGCAGGATATTTGTGTAAACTTTCATGGCAGCAGTTTAATTTTCAGGAATATGTTATTACATCCCTCTTTTCAATCTGTATTCTTTAAATATATATATATATATATATATTCGTGAAATCAGCATCAATGACAACAATAGGATGTTTTATTTCTTTGCTCTACAATGACATTTGCTGCTTGTTCAAACACTCTAAGAAATGCTGGGTCATTTAAAATTAAATTGGGTAAAATATGGACTAACATTGGGTTTAATGTGGTTCTGTTAATGTAATTAAAATAATTAACCCAGCAGGTGATTTAGTTAGTCCGTATTACACCCAGAATTAAGTTGTCATAACCTACAGCATTTTGTAGTTTGAGTTAAGGGAGTTAAAACAACACAATTCGTATTTTTTTGGGCAACAATTTGTTTATCTTAAATCCACTTAAATGTGTAAAAACAATTAATTGAACTTAATTTGTGCACTGATTGAGCTTTAAAAAACATTTGTACAGAATCACGTATTGGTCGCGCTGTCAGTGAACTGAGTCATCCTCTATAACAGCACTGCAGATATTCAGTTATGAGCTCGGTTTATTATTCTAAACCAGAAATCATCATTAAACACCCCTCTGCATGACTTTCCCTCTCTCAGAGTGTGTTTCTGATCTCTTCACCACTGCAGTTTTAAAAAATCCACAATTCTTTTTCTTTTATTTGATCAGTTTCTGTGAATTTTCGCTTCATTTATTTATTTATTTATATATTTATTTATTTATTTATTTATTTATGTATTATGTTTATTTATTTATTTATTTATTTGTTTATGTATTTATTATTTGCATCTGAACCCGCTGTGTATGTTTAGAACTCAAACCCAAAAGCAGACATTCGCATCGAAAGCATTTTATTGTACATCATCATCATCATCATCATCATCATTTATATGCTCTTTTATCAATTGAACAAAAATAAATCATGGAAATGTACAGGTCAAACTCATGCAAGAATTAAATCACTGTAGAAAAATATCTCGGCAACCCGTTTCACTGTTTTTGCGAACCCAAACCCGATGGCATTTACACTGAGCAAAAGTGCGAGATCCGTGCTGATGAGCGCAGAAATGCTTCCAGAACAGACCGACGGAGAGAGCAGATCTCCGGTCAGCTGAGGAGCATTTCGCGCCGGTGTCCGGACAAATCATGATGCCCATCAGATTATACAGAGCAACACTGTGTTTGACTGGTTCTGAGGTTGGGGTTAGGGGTTGGGTGATATCAGCCTCAGAACTACATCAAACATTTACACTATACAACCCGATGGGCGCATATTCAGCGCTACCTACTTTTGGAAAAGGAGTTATGGGACGGTTTGACATTGGGGTAAAGCTGGGTTTATACTCACACATTAGGTCTTTCTCCTTGATATAATTTTAAAAAAGTCTTATTTACTAATTCTAAACACTGAAATCATGCTATCAGCCAATCTTCCTATGGGAGGTATGAAATCCGACAGCACAGACAGACATTGAGGAAGAGTTGGTTTTATTTTCGCGTTCATATTTGAACAGTGTCAATGGTGGCATGCTGCCTATATTGTTTACCACATTACACTCTGAATATTGGGTCTGAAATGGCATGCAAGACTTCAAAACAACACCAGCACTATTAACTGACTTTAAACAATGTTTGACAGATCATAATTTGACTGATAATGTGATTCCACTATTTATAATTGGCAAACAACACTTTCCTGAAATCACATCATTAAGGAGACAGTCTGAACGTGCGCATATAAACCCAGCTTTACCCCAGTGTACAGCAGACACCGGAGGACTCCCCGCGCAATTACGCGCGCCGGAGAAACAAAAACGCGTCACAGGTGAATGAGGCTTTGAACTGTCGCTTCGAAAACTGGCACATGGAGAGACAGGTGTGTTTCCCGAACACTTACTGAAGCGTCCGTTCACCCGCCCGCCGAGAGTTACTCTAGCCCCGGCAGCTCGTCCTCCAGCTCCGCGCGCCGGCCCGGGTGCTGCCGCTTCTCCGGGGCTCCGCTCGTGTCCAGGAGCTCCAGCAGCCCGCAGCCGGCGTCCGCCCATCCCTCGCACCGCCTCTTCCCAGGGTGCTGCCGCTTCTCCAGCTCAGCTGAGTGTCCATCTGCCTCCTGCAGCTCGCGCCGGCCGGGGTGCTGCCGCTTGTGGAGCAGCATCAGGTAGCGTTTCCCGGGGTGCTGCCGCTTGGAGAGCTCGCTGAGCGCAGTGGGGTCCTCTAGCATGCCCAGATCCAGAGGCGCGCGCTTCCCGGGGTGCTGCCGCCTCCAGCGCTCCATCTCCACCTCCGGCTCCAGATCCTCCTCGCGTTTCCCGGGGTGCTGCCTCTTGCCCGGGTGCTGTCGCTTCTCCATCCACTCCGGCTGATCTGCTCACACACACACACACCCACACACACACACACACGGCACTTCTGTGAGTCAACACACACACTCCAGTGTCTGCCTGTGTGGAGTAATGTCTAGTGCAGTGTTCAGTGTGGTGATGCTATAGTTGCTTGTATGCGTGGTCAATGAGCTTATATTATATTAGAGAACACCACCACATTACTGCAGTGAAAATAAAGTCCACTACAGCATTTATGAGCTCATCAGTTCACTAATGCAGCACTCATTAACAAACAGTTAAACACTATAATGCACATACACTGCCTAGAGTTCACAAACACCTTAGTGTTTACTCTATATTAATCATATGTTTTCATGCAGACAGTTGCTCAATATAGCGACAATTACACCCATGATAAACACTTTTCTACATCAGTGTAGAGTTGCGCGATAAATGCGTTTAGTAAGAGTTTAATGGCAATAGTTTATATTAATTTAGCCAACGACATTTGTATTCATTTCAGTTTTAGTAAACATACAGTAAACGATAATTTACTGAAGTCACAGTGTCGTTATAATGTATATCAGGCCTACAGCAATAACTGACTAATAACGCAACTTTAAACCAACTATAATCATCTTCGTATAGTGTTTAATTGTAGAATTACGCAGTCACCAAAATAACCCTCAAACTGAGCGAAACTGACATTGTGCGTTCAGCTTTGTGATAAATAAGAAGTACAGCACAGAAACAGCCTGTAAAACGCTTTGTGTTGCGGCGAGTCAGATTAAATTACACATTAAAGTGGACTGAACATAAAACAAGTTATCCCCCGACAAAACTCAAGATTGTTTCAGCTCATTTAAACTGTGGCAATCTTTTTTTTGTAAGTTTCTGACTAGGGTGTGTGTGTGTGTGTGTGTGTGTGTGTGAGCTGCACCGTTCTCGCTGTTCTGCTCCTCCATCTGTGTGAGGATGGAGCGCAGCAGCAGATCCTCCGCCCGCTGGAACAGCTCCTCCTCGGCCGGGCCGTCCTGCCCGCGGACCCCCGGAGCTCCGGACACCGCCACGCAGGCCAAGACGAACACACACACCGCCCGCATGTCCTGACGCACACACAAACACACACAGGGTCATCAACATCTTCACACACACACACACAGATCAGATCACACACCTGGAGACGCTCGTGCACGCAGCTCACCTGCAGAAGTGGACTCCTCAGGTGTATCTGCTGCTGAATCTGATGCTGTGGGTCTGCAGGTCAGCAGAGTGGATGCAGCTGAGAGGCGCGCGCGCGTTTATAAAGGCTTGTGACATCACACCGGGGGCTTCGGGACTCTGACGTCATCCGGACGGGGGCAGAATGACGCTTCTGAGGCTAAAACAAAACAAAAAAATCAAAAAAAAACAAAACAAAAAAAACACCTCCTTCATTCATAAAAGTTCCTGACTCCAGTAATCAATCATCATCCAGCAGAGCGCACACACACACATACACACACACACACACACCATATGCTGGAGTCATTCACTGCAAATACTACAGTGTTTACATATATAGTAAAGTGGGTTATACTGTTCACAGCGGAATGAACCACCAACTATTCCAGCATACGTTTTACACAGCGGATGCCCTTCCAGCTGCAACCCATCACTGGGAAACACCCATACACACTCATGCACACTCACACACACACACACACACACACACACACACACACACACATACATACACACACACACACACACTCATACACTACGGCCAGTGTAGTTGATCAGTTCCCCTATAGCGCATGTGTTTGGACTGTGGGGGAAACCGGAGCACCCAGAGGAAACCCACACCAACACGGGGAGAACATGCAAACTCCACACAGAAACCCCAACTGACCCAGCCGAGGCTCAAACCAGTGACCTTCGTGCAGTGGGGCGATTGTGCTACCCCCTGTGATGCCCTGTTTTGTGAGTTTAAGGTTATCGCACACAATGCAAAAATTATCGTTGGTAATTTCCGCTCGTTAAAAATAAATTCAACATCACGGTGAGCCAATCGTTGACACTCTGACACACTTTCATCTGTCATAACTACAGTAAACTGTGGTGTGCTGTCGTGTAATACACCTTATTGTTCTCAAAAACCACAATCATTAGGTCAAATTCTGATCATTACAGTTTTGTAAGTAAGGGATAAAGTACATGCAGCCGGTGATGATCACAGAATAAAGCACTACAGGTTCATCAGCAGCTGCTGTAAAGACTGAAGGGTTCATTCTGTGATAATCACCAGCTGGATGTACTTTACACTGATTATTACACGACTACTGACCACAAACTAAACTATTAGACACAAAACACTGACCCTAACCTTAACTTTTTAATTAAATGTAAAGCTTGCCGAGAGAAACAACAGCTAAACGCAGCTACATTAAGCTGCATATCATCAATAATATCACATAATATTTTTCAGTCACAAGAGGACGTCAAACAGCCCAGAGCACCAGAGAGAAATATGCATACAGTTATGCTTAAAAGTTTACACATCCCTTGAAAAATCTGTTAAAAAGTGAATTAAGAGAGATCATACAATATGCATGGTGTGGTTAGTATACTGAGTAACATTAAAAATGTTTATATACACAAAAACAGAGCTGAAGTTATTAAAATAACTAATTAAAGAACTATCATGCTTCAGATCACTGCTGGTGTGTATGTTTTGTGAGAAATAGCTGTGCAATAATCAGTGTAAAGTACATCCAGCTGGTGATTATCACAGAATGAACCCTTCAGTCTTCTACAGCAGCTGCTGATGAACCTGTAGTGCTTTATTCTGTGATCATCGCCGGCTGGATATACATTATCCTGTTAATAACATTCTGGAATTCTGTGATTGACCAATCAGAATCAGGTCTTCCAGAGAGACAGGTCATACACATGTTTTTTGTGGTTTGGACCAGCATCACACTGTCAGTGCTTGACCTGCTGCTTTGCTTCATCAGTCTTTCCTCCTAGACGTCCTGGATTTTCTGCCAGAATCCCGGCGAGCCACAAAAGGATCCAGGAGTTCATCTGAGCCCTAAAAGCAATCGTGCTGGCTGGTGCTGGTCTGGAGAGTTGATTATGCAGAAGCGCTCGTACAGTCGTACAGGCGGCGTGTAATGCAGTAAATCAGGCCTCTTTATGCGCTGTCACGTCCAATACTTCAGCCGTCAATATCAATCATCTCATACGGATCACAGACAGAAGAGGACGAGGAATTAATAGCTGCACATTTGAGGAGATCCAAAACTCCAGCCCACAAGAGGAAATACTGCAGTGTTTATAAACCGCACTATAGTAAAGCACCTGAACTCAGTTGCTATGGTAACACAACAACTATACTCGTTGATCTGTTGTGGTGATTCTACTGTTGCTATGGTAACACAACAACTATACCAATTGATCTGTTGTAATGATTCTACTGTTGCTATGGTAACACAACAACTATACCAATTGATCTGTTGTGGTGATTCTACAGTTGCTATGGTAACACAACAACTATACCAATTGATCTGTATTGGTGATTCTACAGTTGCTATGGTAACCATGGTAATGCTATGGTAATACTGTAGTGTTTTACAGCTATAGGGTACATTATACTACAATACGCCACAGTTTACTGCAGTAAACACTAGAGTACACTACAGTATTTATCACAGTTGATCAGGTCACTCTAGTCAACACTGCAGTGTGCTGGAACATTCACTAAAGAGTTGCAAATACTACAGTATATCCAGTATAATATGCTTTACTATAGTATGGTTCAGATCAGTATAGTGTTTACTGTAGTATTTTCCCGTTTAGAACATGATGTTGGGCAATATATGCAAATGACTCATGATAATGTTGTAATGTTATGATGTATATATGTCAGTGAATTAGGACACATTTTCTATATGTGTAATCTAAACATGATCTTGTGTGTGATGTGGGTAATTTGCATATATCTGTGTGTATCGGGTTTCAGTGTGTGTGTTCATATGAGGAGGACTAAAGCTGTATTGCGCTGCTAATTGCTCCTCATCAGGGCTCATCAGTGTGTCCTCAAGCGCAACTCCAGGACCAACTTTAGCTCCGCATGTTCGCCCGTGGCTTTCTACACCTACTCTTTAAATCTGTGCTTTGTTCTGTGAAATAGTCATCGTATTGTGTTTACAAAGGCCTACACACACACACACACACACACACACACACACACACACACACACACACACACACACACACACACACACACACACACACACACACACACACACACACATGCACACACTGAGAGAATCACTTATAATAGTGCAAATTAGCTGACAAGGAGATCTGACCCAAAGGTCGTGCTGTCAGCCTGTAATTACTGCATGAACGTGAACACACACACACACACACACACACACACACACACACACACACACACACACACACACACACACACACACACACACACACACACACACACTGTTTAATGGTGTAGCAGAGCGTCACATTAAGATGCAGTCTGTTTTATTTGTGCAGAACTCAAAGGCGAAGCGAGCAGCACCAGCGGCTTCACCACCATAATGATCAGTGTGTGTGTGTGTGTGTGTGTGTGTGTGTGTGTGTGTGTATTTATCTGGCTGTTCAGATATGTGTGTGTTCGGCTTTTCAGATTACTGTGTGTGTGTGTGTTCGGCTGTGTGTTCGGTTGTTCAGATGTGTGTGTGTGTGTGTGTGTGTTCGGCTGTGTGTGTTCGGTTGTTCAGATGTGTGTGTGTGAGTGTGTTTAGCTGTTCAGATGTGTGTGTGTTCGGCTGTTCAGATGTGTGTGTGTGTGTGTGCGTGTGTGTGTTCAGCTGTTCAGATGTGTGTGTGTGTTCTGCTGTTCAGATGCAAGTGTGTGTGTGTGTGTGAGTGTGTGTGAGTGTATGTTCGGCTGTTTAGATCAGTGTGTGTGTGAGTCCAACCCGAGACTAGTGAGGTGTACCTAATAAAGTGGCCGGTGAGCGTGTCAGAAGTCAACAAACACTCATTTTAGAGGCATTTCTCAGAGCAGTTGTATTTGTATGACAGTGATCATTGCTGTGACGGCACTGTTAATGTAATCTTAAAGATGTTTAAAGTAATGTTGACTCTTTCCACAGCACATTTCTGTTCCTATGAAAGTGTCACAATATTGAATTGGAAAGTTTATATATTTGTTTTCGCCTGAAACTTTCCAGATGTCACTCCACACGGAAAAGACACAAAGACAAGAGCAGACAGCCTGGACGAAAACAGCCCCAGCTGACTGACAGAGCGTGCGGCTGACACACACTCTTAGCCTAAACTGCTTGTTATCCCAGAGATTTCTCTCCAGGTGAGACGCAAACACTGCAGAAATAAATAAAGCCTCTGCTTGTGTTAACACTGAGTCCAGATACACGCTGGTGACTGATACACACCCTCCCCACTGCTCTGCTGCCTGACACTGGGCTGACAGGGGTCACCATGGCGATGTGTGTGATTGACAGCTGCAAGGCGGAGTCCGGATGCTGCTTCTGCAGAGGTCAGCGGGTGATGCTTTGGGACACGAGTCCAGTCACACACACACACACACACACACACACACACACACACACACACACACACACACACACACACACACACACACACACACACACACACACACACACACACACACACACAGAGTCATAACAGAACATTTCAGACATTTTCATTTGTTTTCCTCAAATTAGAATGCTGTATAACACATGTATGAGCATTTGATTCTGTAACTAATTGTTAAGTTATCGTTAAACTTTATAAATCACAGACAGCAAAAAATAACAAAATCAACAAGTAACAGAGTCGACGATAACAGAGTCAACGGTGACAGAGTCGACAGGTAATAGAGTCAACAGGTAACAGAGTCAACGGGTAACAGAGTTGACGGTGAAAGTATCGGAGGGTAACAGAGTTGACGGGTAACAGAGTCAGCGGGTAACAGAGTTGACGTTGACAGAGTTGACGGGTAATATAGTCAACGGGAACAGTGTCGACAGGTAACAGAGTCCACGGGTAACAGAGTTGACGGTGACAGAGTTGATGGTGTTAGAGTCGGAGGGTAACAGAGTTGACGCTGACAGAGTTGACGGGTAATATAGTCAACGGGAACAGTGTCGACAGGTAACAAAGTTGACGGTGACAGAGTTGACGGTGACAGAGTCCATGGGTAAAAGAATCAACGGTAACTGAGTTAACAATGACAGAGTCGACGGCTAACAGAGATGACAGTAACAGAAGAGGCGGTAACAGAGTTGCCGATAATAGAGTCGATGGTAACAGAGTCTACGGGTAACAAAGTTAACAGTGACAGAGTTGATGGTAACAGGGTTGACAGTAACAGACTCTTTGGTAACAGAGCTGATCGTAACAGAGTGGACGGTAACAGAGTATTTGCAGGCCCTTAACTCAGACTGATTTAGTGGATTGAGAACATACACATAGAGGAGTCTGATCTCAGTATCATCACAGCCTGATGGTGAGAGCAGTACACTTGTCATTCTGTCTCTTTCATTCTCGATACAGCCACATACTGTCACTTCATGAAAGCCAGTGACTTCTCCTCGACTGATTCTCATATTATATAATATTTTAATCTTTGATTTCCTCTCTGAATAACTTCATCCTCCACCATGTCCTCGGAGGGAAAACCCCTATAGTCACGTATGAAGCACATGATGAGTAATGCATGCTGTAACCGTGGCTTGGAGGAGGAGTGGATCTAAAACACTGTGAAAAGTTTAAAGGCTTTGGGTTTTCTGGGCTCGATCTCATCTGCTTTTATTTTCTTAAAAGCCTTATTGATTATTTTGTTCATTTTAATGTATTAGTTTGGACAAGACCAGTCCACTACTCAAACCAGAATTAAATAATCACAGATCAAGATTTACTAATGCGATATTATCATTCAAAGTCATGTGTGTGAACATTAGCCAATGCACCGTGAGTTAACATGAACTGACAATGAATGATTTTCTTTATATTTCATTAACATGAACAAATCCTGGAATAAATACATTAACTAACACTGATTAACACAAACCTAGATTAAAGTCTTACACAAATATTAATACAGGAATGGCAGAATAAATGAAGATTCATACTGAGTCTCAGTTCAACTCTACTTTATTAATAGAGCATGTTTGACTACACCATGACTGAATCCTGTACAACACAAAACACACTAACAACTACAGGAAATAAAGCATGATGAAAACAACAACAATACAAGCACAGTTCAGCAAATAACGCATCTGTTTCCTTTGTCCTGATCTTCGGCGGTCTGATTAGTTAATTCATTTACACACACACAGACTAAACTCCACAAGCTGCTGTTTTGCTGAATGTCCATCCTTTGTTCACATTATTTAAAAAGGCATCATGTAGTCTTTGTGACAGGATTGAATTAGAATTGAAGTACAGCATCAATGGCCTTAATGCAGTGGTATTCAGCGGTGGAAGAGTGTAGAATTGTACACTGCAGAATTACTCCAGATCTTGAACAGGGTAGGTCAGCATATTACCCCAGCATACTGAGGTCAAGTCGGTTTGATATGCACACATTCAGACTTTCTCCTTAATAAAGCAATGTAATATGTTGTTTGCAAATTATAAATAGTCAATGCAATAGTGCTTACACGGTTAAACTAAATCTGTAATGTCCAGTGTGTGTATTGAGTGTGTTTTGTGTTTATTTGCGGGTGTGTATTGCATTATGTTGATGTTGACTTCTGCTCTTTTCACCTCTGATGTTGAAAATGCACATCACATCACATATTACACATGTGCAGAAAACACACTGTATGCAACTTTTCAGGATTAAAAGCTGCTGGAAAAAACATCAAGATCCATAATGCAGTTCAGAAGCAGACATTAATATGGCAAATGGGGAGCTGAGAATAACAGAGTTGATGGTAGAAAGATCCTATAATGTCCTATAATGCAATTCAAAAGCAGAAATTTGAAGAGAAAAAAATACATAAAACACAAACCTTCATTCATTCATTTCGTCAGCTTAGTCCCTGTATTAATCCGGGGTCGCCACAGCGGAATGAACTGCCAACTTATCCAGGAAGTTGTCTTGCAGCAGATGCCCTTAAAGCCACAACCCATCTCTGGGAAACATCCACACACACACTCATACACTACGGACAATTTAGCCTACCCAATTCACCTGAACCACATGTTTGGACTGTGAGGGAAACCGGAGAACATGCAAACTCCACACAGAAACACCAACTGAGCCGAGGCTCGAACCAGCGATCTTCTTGCTGCGAGGCGACAGCACTACCTACTGCGCCACTGCCTCACCCTCAATCACACACATCAGCATCAAACACAGAACACTGTTAATGTTGCGTCAGTGTTTGCAGTGTGACTCAGTATTGAAAGTAGCGGCGAACAACACATTAAGCCAAGCTCATGTGCATTTACAACACAAACTGAAATGTGGATGGTGCAGGTTGTTCAGCAGGTCTGCGTACAGTCTGATCCACTTGTGTGAATGTGTGAATGTATGAGTGTGTTGTGCTGCGGTGTCAGCTGTGGTGCTGGACGGAGTGTTTGCAGAGGCAGAGCTGCTGTCCTCCTCTCTTTCTGATGAAGCTGATCAGGATGATTTGCTCTCAGTCACAGAGAGCCGCGATACAGCCGTGTTTATTTCTGGAGCTGCTGAGGGTGACGTGTGTGTGTGAGTGTGTGTGTGTGTTTGTGTTCCTGTATTTATAGTGCTGTGTGTGTGTTTGTGATCAATGCTTTATTGTGCTGGTTATCCTCACACGTGAGCTGAGAGAGTTCTGTGTGTGAGAAAGTGTGTGTTACAAGTGTGTCTGTCTGTGAGTGTGTTTGTTGGAGTGTTCGACTGTGTGTGTGTGTGTGAGCGTGAGAGAAAGTGTATTTGTCTGTGAGTGTGTCACTTTGTGTGTGTGTGTCTCTGTGTCTGAGTGTCTCTCTGTGTGTGTGTGTGTGTGTGTCTCTGCAGGTCTTCTCCTGGTCTGCGTCCTCCTCATCGATTGCTCAGTATCTGCTCGCTCATCTTTAACTCAGCTCTCGCGCTTGGACACACACACCTCTTCAATCTGCGAGTGTGTCCCGCAGCGGTGTGTGTGTGTGTCTGATTGCTGCAGCGCGGGCTCACACACTCCCGCCTGCAGATCGGAGCCTGTTTTTCTTATTCACAGCCTATCAAACAATTTACATCGAGATCACATCTGAAAAAGAGGCCGAGCGACGGGGAAACAACTGAACACACACCGCCACACCGCAGCCACAGCACAACACACACAACACACCAGTCTGAGGGTTTTCTGCAGTACTGCGGGATTATTCCATAGCAAACCAACAAACTGTGAGA